>NW_017306739.1:122274-132727 GCF_000935625.1 Nanorana parkeri
AGCTGACCCCCATCCTCCCCCTTCTCCTACCACCTCTTCCACATGCCCACACTTCACTTGCCACTGCACCAACGCCCACCTTTACTGGAATTGCACTGGCACATGCCTGAGTTCCTGCCACCACTTTTCCAATTAGTACTTCTAAGCTTTCTGCAACTGCATTGACACACTTTTCCATATTCACAGGAACACTTTTGCTAGTATCTACTATATAAAAAAGAGCACACTTGCCCTATAGCATTCCACAGTGTGTGCATTGTGGTGTGGTGCATTCTCAAAAATTATATTTTTAAATGTTTTATTTGAATGTTTTGAGAGATACTTCAAAGTGAATGGGTTGTCCTAATGAAAGGTGCCCCAATGCAGAAAATGTGTGTGTTAGGCCTCATTAACACTAGAAACGGCTGGCACATACAGCTCAGTGATGCGTGCACGGCGGTATCGGCCAGCTCCCGTGTGATTAGTATGCAGCCCCCGTCCTTCTCTATGGGAGTACGCGGCCATATGCCCCCCCATGCCCCCCCACCCTCACCTCAAGTGCAGGTCTGTATGGGTGTGGGTGTCCTGGCTCGGACGCAGACAGGATCCATCCTGTCAGCGTACGAGTACGGTCACCCGCACCCGCACGGACGTGCAGGGTGGGTGAGCGTAGAGAAGGACGGGGGCTGCATACTAATCACACACAGCACCTGTCCTTCCCAGGAGCTGCCCAATATGGCCATGCCCAATACGGCTGTACGTGCCGGCCGTTTCTAGTGTGAATGAGGCCTTAAGGTGCATGCCAATGTTAACAAACAAAGTTGTGTGAATGAGATCTTAAATCTATGTTTTTAATCAGATTACTCTTGAATTGACTTTCGTAAAGCCAGGAGGTTCTAACAGAGCCACCTGTGGCTCGAATTTTAACTGATTCAGCAGAAATCAGACAAAATTTATGCTGTGTTTTTGGCTAGCTTAAGAATAGGTATCTGCACCCATATATTGCTATAATAATGCATCCTTACAACTCACAGGGATCAATGTGAGTGCTGCTATTTAGTTACATTATCTCCCTGTCTGGCGGTTCTCATGTCTTGTGTGGTCTCTGGATTGATAATTTACACTTTCTAAGATGTTGGAGGAGGATAAATCTGACAACTACCAAAGCCTTTAGTTTTATTTAATGTGATCCTGGCAGCACTTTTGTTATATAACAAAATGAAGGCCTTACAGCCTGATACTTCTGTTATGACAGGGAGAGAGAATAGAATTTAATTAAATAATGAAGAAAACAAGTAATCCAATGAGACATTATAATAACTCAAGAATCTAACTTTAACCGCCTCTCGGCCGGCCGTTGTGAGCAAGCGTCCGGCTGTGAGCTTCCTGGATGTAACAGGCCGTGTATAGTATATGTAGCCTGTTAGCCCTGCCCAATCGCGAGCGCCAAGCGGGAAACGACTAAAATGTAAAAACAGGCAGCAATGCCTGTTTACAAACAAGCGATCTGCCGGCTATAGAGCCGGTGGATAGCTTGTATGGGGGGCCGATCGGAGTGCCCCCCCCTCCGCGGTCCCCCTCCCGCTGGTCCAAGGCTCTGCTGTGCCCAGCGCGAGCCAGGGACCTGCATTGTGGCTCTCTGAAGGGGATCAGAGGGAGATGGGTACACGATTTCCCTCCGGTCCCCCCTCCGGTTTCAGAATGGAGAGAAGCTGATGAAGCAGATCTCTGCTTTATCAGCTTCTTTGGAGGTCCCTAGGTGACTTTAGGGGTTTTGGAGACCTCTGATGTCTCCATAAAGAGGACCTGTCATATTTCTTTGCCATCACATAGGGGGGTTTCTTAGCCCCCTATGCGATAACAATAAAGTTAAGTGGGAAAAAAAAAGTTGCCAAAAATTCAAGTCACACATGAAAACAAATAAAAAAAAACAATTTTTTTAAAAAAAGTCCCCACCCATACATACACGCGTGCAAACATGCGTCGGGTGCGCATAGGTGCGAAAAGGACGATTGCGCCCATTATGCCGCACATGTTGCATATCGCCATAAATGTCGCAGTGAGAGCAATAATTCTAGGGCCATTAATCACTGATAACACTAAACTGATGAGCGGTAAAAGCTTTTAAAGCTACGACTATGGTCACTTTTGGGCATGGTAGTTTTTTGCGATTTTTGTGGGTGAGCCTAATTTTAAAGCTCAACATGTTTGGTGTCTATTTACCCGACGTGCCCCCCGTCTTTTATATTTTACCAAAATATTATGTAAGAATAAATGTATAATAACATAATGTTGTTCAGTAATTTTTCCTTAATATAGTAAAAAATAAAACTCTCAGTGGTGATTAAGCCACCAAAAGAAAGCTCTATCTGTCCCCAAAAAATGGTCTAAAATTAATTTCAGTACAGCATTTCATGACGGAATAAATGTCAGTCAAAGTAAGACAGCGCTAAATACTGAAAAATGGCCTGGCCAGGAGGGGGGTGTAAACACCTGGTCTTCAAGTGGTTAAAGTGGAACTTTACATTTCTCCCTGATTAAAAGTGTCCTGCTGCTGACCAGTTTTACACTGCCGTATCCTCTGCAATATCTTAATTCTTGTAGTAAAGCCCCAGTCTCTGCTTTTTGTCTCTAATTATTTAGACAATTTTTATATAAATTTGGGCATTTTTATGTAATAGCCTTGCTATTTAAAATGTTCCTTCTTTTGTCTAATTTTAAACGATAAACATACTGTTCTGTAAAACCACAGGCAGCTTTAAGGAAATCTCCTAAGCATTTGTAGGATTTGAGTATTTTTATTGTTACCCTTGAGGCAGCCTGAAAAGATTTTGTACAGTATTTTTTTTTAATTGTTTGTTGCATTGGTTGTTATCCACATTGCAGTGCTCAGCTTGCCATGCCTTGTTTACAGTAATTTGCCTATTATCCCTTAAAATGTTCAGAATTTAAAAACAACATTTTCCACCATAGACTTTAAAAGGACTTTTCTCTAACTTTGGGTTTGCCAAATTTTGGATAAGATTCATAAAATTTTGGTGACTTGAATCTGGGCAGATTTGCACACCAATAACTTTTTTTGGCAATACTTCCCGACTGTCCCATCCTTTGGCACCATCTGCACCTGCTTGGATTTGCTTGGTGTTCAATGTTCTACAGAATGAATTTGCCTAACTGGCACTCATTTTTTGCTCCTCTACCATCTGATTGTCACTAGTGAGATTTTCTAAAAAGCCACATCACTGCACATATTGACAGTATCTAAACACAGCATCCTTTAACATTATCTCTAAAACCAAGTAAATATATCAGGTAATGGTTTGTATTTTAGTATAAGTAGTTGTGGCACTTGCAAACGTATGTGGATTGTTACCGAATCTGTCTCTTAGGTCTTGGAACATCAGAATGGAAAGTAAATGTGATTAAAGTTCTCCTATCTTCTTCACCAATCCATATTCAAAAAATCATCAGCATATGTCATGTACAGTGGGAGCTACTCTTTTTTTTTCTGCCTTGCCACTTTCAGCAAACTGAATTAGGTTTCAGGTTTACTATAGTTTCCTTTCCCAGGTTACCATTAGTTATATTACCCTATAACTTAAAGACTTTAAATGTTTTTATCATAGGTTGTATCAAATTTTGGAGTTTGAACTATCCCATTTATATGCTTTTTTAAAAATAATTATTGCTAGGTTTGCGCACAGCTTCTATAGATGCTCCTGAGCAAAAATTAGCACAGCTTTGCTGAGGGAAAATCTGCTGACCTCTGAAAATAGCAGGGCTCACATTTTCTACTGCAAAGATAACAAACATTTCTGGCCAGGTTTGCATAATGAGAAAAAAACACATTTCAGTACAATATCAACATTTTGAAAGCATACAGGGCCCCACAAACATAGAAGCTTATTTTAGCTGTCTTACACCATAGTAGGCTTGCTAGGAGGTGGAGAGAAGGAAGAGAGCAGAAGATAGTGTTTTCAGGCACAAAAACATGCATTAACGCTTGTGTTGCACGTTTACGGGTGAATCTATTAAAGTCTGTGGGGCCAAAAACGTACAGCATAGCTCCAAAAAAAACCTCATGCACCTTTCTAAGCATAGAGCATAGGGATACGAGCAACTGTGTGTAGAGATGTGTACTGCCACTATTAAGAAAAATAGGATTGTTATTGCTAAGCATTGTCTTACCTAGGCTTAGGCGCACACATGATCAGGTGTGAATGGGGGCTGAAAAGGTATGTCTGGCAAAAAACATATGCAGTACATCTCACATGCAATATATGTGCCTTTTAATAATTTCTTGTCTCATTATACGTGCTGCAAGTACAGAAAATACCCGTTGATACTGCCAGAAATCTAGTGATCTGAAAATGCTGTCTCTGCAGCACTGAAATTCCAAGCAGTGTAGTCAGACCTGCCTATTTCTCCCCTGATGAACTACAGAACACATCACCGTCTCCTGATTTCCATAAGATAAGTGAGGTATTTTTCTTTACTAATTTGGTAGAAACAAAAAGTGTTTTACTGTCTTAATGAGCTTGCTGGGAGCCTTCACAGCCAGAGTGCTCGAAATGCACTTCGTATTGGACAGTATAGGTCACCCATCACAGTGATGGACCAATAGTGTGGCTCAGGAAGTGATAATATAAGTAAAGAGCTCACACTAGTCTACAAGAGCATTCTGATATACAGGTGAAACTCGGAAAATTAGAATATCGTGCAAAAGTTAATTTATTTCACTAATGCAACTTAGCCGTCTACCAGGAGATTTTGGAGCACTTCATGCTTTCTTCCGCAGACGAGCTCTATGGGGATGCTGACTTCATTTTCCAGCAGGACTTGGCACCTGCCCACACTGCCAAAAAATTTCTGAGATTGTGGATCTGGGTTTTCATGAGCTGTAAGCCATAATCATCACAATTATGACAAATCACGGCTTGAACTATCTTGCTTTGCATGTAATGAGTCTATCTCATATATTAGTTTCACCTTTTAAGTTGCATTAGTGAAATAAATGAACTTTTGCACGATATTCAAATTTTTCGAGTTTAACCTGTACACTGTATCTGCTAAATTCCAATTTAACCTAATTGCTAGTTCAGGTTTGCAGTTAAAGTGTATGTAAACACAAAAACAAAAATTAAACAAAGAGGTGTATGCATCCATTTTCATTTCTTTCTTGTTTTTACTTGTCCCTTGGTGGCTATGCTAACCCTCCACTGTAACTTTGGACTGAGCCATTGTTGCTACCCAGGCTGGACTACAAACATGTTTGTTATTTTCATCTCTATTACATAGGAACATAATATTATTAGTAGTTTACAGAAGGAAGAGGAGATTGTTTGTTTGTGCTTTCAATTCACAAGAAGTGACAAGGACACCACATTTTTGGCATGATCAACTGTTTTTTTTCTGTACTTGCTGAAAATGTTCTGAGCCTAAAACACAAAAACAAATGCAGCCATCACATCTATATACATTGGTTGTGGTCTCACGGTGGGATTTAGGTCAGCAGTTTTTACTTTAGTCCAATCTAGTTATTTGTCCATATAACTGTGTACAGTGCATATACTGTATATGTTCAGAAAATACATTAAGCTAATTAATTTAGGTGCTAAAAATCAACAATGGGCAGGATTAAGAGGGTGTAGGCTGAATGGACAATAGTCAGCCCTGGCAAAACTCTGTAAGTAAAACTGTGCAGTGGCAGTGAATAATGTGAACTTCAATAGGGCCAGTGTTGGCTTCATGTATCTGAGGTTGGTTGACCTGAGAGACAATTACTTTTTAAGGTATAGTGCTAGGGGTTTATCTATGTTAAATAGCACCTATGACAAATTCATAAATTGCACCCCTGTCCAAACATCTGACAACACAGCTCTGGTTCACCCAGACACACACACTACTAACTTGCATTCCCCATGTTCAGCATTAAATCTTATACGTATTAGTGATTAGGTTTATATCTACTGTATGCATGCACAGAAACTAAAAAAAATGGTTGTGAGTAAAAAAAAGTAGTGCAATGCAACACACCTGCCGCACTGTAACACATGGTAGGTGCATTGCAGAATAGGCTGCCTTAATAACATGGAACCATGTGATTAGCACATTACATAGGTGTGAATGGGCCCTAAATGAACTGGCGGCTCTGAGGTTTAGAACTGAGCCCCGTCGCAGCTTTAGTCATTACTTTGTATGTCAGCCTGGTCCGGAGGGTGGCAGATCAGGACACAGGAGCTCACGACTGGCAGACCTTGGAAGCAGCAAGAGCTCCAGTGATGTGTGGAGAGATGCACTCCTCCCCTCTGGGGCAGATTGTGCTGGATAGCAAGAGCTGCACACCAGAGCAAAGGCAGAGGGGGGCAGGAAAGATTAGTCTGCATAGAGAGAGCTGCACCTACACTTGAGAGCTCTGTTTGCAGTTTGTCTAGAGATGCCTTTTAAAGTTAATAATTACATAACAGGTAAGCTGTATCTAAATATATTCTGCCTAACATTTTGCTACACTTCTATTTATTAATTTTTATTTTGAAATTTGCCTGATTGTTGGAATGTCTGGTTGGCATTAGTGAAATTGCTTGCAAACAAATTACTCGTGTTTGCAGAATAAAAGGCATATCAGCTTTGTTTTAAATTATGTATGCATTATAGTAAAAAATACATGGTTTGATGTTGCTAATGAAACATTTCATAAATAGGCATTTCTGGAAGGATCTAATCAATCCTGTTTCCTTTATTTGTATTCTTTCATGAATGCTAGTTGCGTGATGATAAACATAAGGATGTGGCGATTTTTGGATTCATTTATTCATTATTAAGAGGATAGCTACTGTTGCACAGGCTCCACTTAGTGACTGCTGATGTGTGCAAAGTTCAAAGATATTTATAGAAACCTATTTTGTTTTCTTAAAGGGAGCTATTGCTTCTGTGTACTAAGCCTTACATAATTTGTAATCAAGCACATAAACATGTAACAAAAGATCAGGTGTAGAGTGGATTTTGCTAGACATTTTGCATCCCTCCCAACACTATTCTGTGGGACTGTCCCAGGATTTTAATAAAATCCTGCCTTCCTGTAGAGGTGGGCTGTGTCCCATCACTGATCAGGTGCTTTGGCTCCTTGGCTATTTTTGGGCGGTGTGTTCCCCCATCTTTTGATTTGGGATATGGGGGAGTTCCTCTACAGTTGTATCCATACATTTTTTTTCTGGTCTGAGGTGTGAGTATTGTGGTAGGGGTAGACATTGATTTCAGTGCTAGGTTACTGCAGGTAAGCAGAGGGGGAAAAATAGCACTTCCTCATTCAGATTTCCTATTTTAATATCAGTCTAACACAACAATTTAACAGTAGCAGCAAAGGTGTGTCACCTAAATAAATTCTACAAATTTACGTCCAGAAACCTAGCACTGCCAGCAAGGTCAAGTGTTAGTATGTCAGGTCAGTTTAAATGGACCAGCCTGTCATTCTCTCTCTTTGATGTGGTAAAATTCAGTGTAGGTTTTAATTCTCTGACTCTAATGCTTTCTACCCTATAATACATTTTAAACAGTTACTATTGCTTTTATTTTTTAAGCAGCTAATGGTGGGAGCAAAAAAAATTGACTTTTCTCCTTAAAAGAATAAAACTGGTTCCTACAGGGGATTTTTACTGCATGGTCCATTGCCTGCTGTTTATAATATATTTTATTTGGTAGAATATCTCTATGGGAATAATAACTTTCATGGAAGTTCCACTCTATTAGCATTGGCAGGCTACACAACCAAGCTTCATCTGTAGAAGAAATCTGATGTCATGGTGTTGTCAATTTAGAATACATATTTTAAACTTTCTGTGCATCTCTTAGAATACTGCTGTCTGGGGATATTACTGTAATTTATGTGATTGGTTTTGTTAATTAAAGTGGATATAATTTACAACATCACTGTAATCAGATCATCAAGGAGATCAGTGTCAGTGGTGTCACAAGGGGGGTGCGGGGGTGCGGCCCGCACCCGGATGCCACCATTGGAGGGGTGACACGAAAATGACTCACAGTGGACCGAACGCCCGACAGTATCAGGAGAGGGGAGGGGACCCGGCGGCATACCTTATCCCGCCGGGTGACTGTCCCCTCCTCTCTCTCTTGGTGATGGACGCCGGCAGGTATCAGAATACTGCCGGGCGTGTGCGATGACGTCACGCGCATGTGCAGTAACGTCCCGGCGGGGTGACACTTGGTTACTGCTCCGGGTGTTACCCAGCCTCGGGACGCCCCTGATCAGTGTTAAAACTTTTTTGTGTAAAGAGCATTTCCTACAGGTAAATTAGTCAGGTCCATAAATACAGTACATAGAATCTGGGGCTGGGCTATTGATGGATTGACATTTTGGGTTGCTGAGGATGTGAGGGTTCAGGCCAGGATCATCTCCTAGGTTCTGATGGATATCTTGGCTCTACATTCTAGCAGGGTAATACCTTGTTTTTTTACTTTTTAAAGTATTTTATTGGTTTTTAACAATTTTCCAAAAGGAACGTAACATCAAACATAAATGTTCAAACATACATAAATTAATAACTTATGCGCAAACAGTGAAGTTGTTGCATAAAACGGAGCTAACAGTCTTGAGACGGCCACTGAAAGAACTAGTGGGTAGGTGTGCAAAGATTCACATATGGCATCTTTAGGTGGACGTCAAAAGAACCTAAGTAAACCAAGAGATCCCTAAAAGCGATGGAATATTGCGTTTTCTGGCTATATCTATTAGGAGCCAAGTTCTGCAAACATTATCTCCAGCTTGGCGGCGTGGCATGAAGCCTACTTGGTCCTTATGAATAAGGTTCCCGATTAGTCCATTCAGTCTGGTTGCCAGTATTTTAGCTAGAAGTTTTATATCAATATTCAATAGCGAAATTGGTCTGTAGTTCGACCAGGTAGTGTTATCTGAATTCGGTTTAGGGATCGTGCATACTGTAGCCGTTAGGGATTCTTGTCGGAAACTACCACCTGTCCGCAGGGTATTAAGTGCATCAGTAAGCATAGGGGTCAATTGCTCATTAAACTTTTTATAATAGGCTGCCGTGAAACCATCTGGACCAGGCCTTTTGTTGGGCTTAAGAGATTTTATTGCGGTTTGTACTTCTTCTTTTGATATTGGCCTGTCTAGTGAGTCTCGTTGGATTTCTGAGAGGGTTGGGAGTGCCAAGTTAGCTAATGTTTTGGACATTAAGTCTGTATTTAGAGGTTCCTGGGCTTGATATAGTGTAGATAGGTGTTGCGCAAATTCCTGAACTATCTTGCGGGGATTGCTGGATAAGGTCCCGTCTGACAGTTGCAGACGCAATGGTTTTTGGTGAAGGTCTATTTTCCTAAGTCTACGTGCTAGCAAAGAGTCTTGTTTATTGCCTTGGATATAGAATTTGTGTTGGGTCCTACGTAGGCTCTTATCCGCAATATTGGCTAAGAGTAGATTTAGGTCCCGCCTAGCTGTATCCAACAATCTTTTGTTGTGTGAAGAAGGGTGGGCATTGTACGTTAGGGTACGAGACAAGTATATGTCTTCTAGTTTTTTTAGAAATGCTTGCCTTTTCTTTTTAAGAGCGGATGCAATCCGAATGCATTCACCCCTAAGGACTGTCTTGTGTGCTTCCCATAGGGTCATTGGGGAGATTTCTGGAGTGTTATTAATATGTATGTAGTCTGTGAGAGCTGTTTGTATAGTGGAGCTCACATCATCGTCAGTTAGTAAAGAGTCGTTCAGGGACCATGTGCGGTCGACTGAATCAGACCAAAAGGAGGACATATAGATTATAACTCCCTGATGGTCCGTCCATGAGAAAGGATGGATGATGGCTTCAGTAACTGACGGTAACGTGGCATGTGAGGTGAAGAAATGATCAATTCGAGAGGATGAGTCATGTGGGTTCGAGTAAAATGTGTATTCTCTAGAGGTCGGGTTAAGTTCACGCCAACAGTCCACTAGTGCGTGCTGGAATAGCAAACGACGGAAGGGTCTAGATGTGTCCGAAGGCAATATCACCGTGTTGGATCGGTCCATACTCGGGTATAATGTCAGGTTAGAGTCGCCACCTAGAAGGAGAGTTCCCTTCTGGTGTGTTGCAATCACAGAAAGTAAATGTCTAAAGAAAGGGAGCTGATTAGAATTGGGCGCATAGTACGTGACAATAGTGGCTTCCACATCACGTAATGTACCTATCAGGATAAGATATCTTCCGGAAGGGTCTGGAATTTCCTTCTGACATACAAACTGCGCCGAGCGCCCAAAGCCGATCAGCACCCCTCTGTGTTTTGTGTCTGCATTGGCCATGTGGATTTGTGGGTAATGATGGTGGAAATATTTCGGGCAAGAGGATCGTGAAAAATGGGTTTCCTGCAGACAGATTATGTCCACGTGTCTGGAGTGGAATTGCCGGAACGCCATGTTACGCTTGTTGGGAGAGTTGAACCCCTTTACATTAAGGGTTAAACATTG
>NW_017306739.1:135267-150257 GCF_000935625.1 Nanorana parkeri
ATTTTTTATAATAGGCTGCCGTGAAACCATCTGGACCAGGCCTTTTGTTGGGCTTAAGAGATTTTATTGCGGTTTGTACTTCTTCTTTTGATATTGGCCTGTCTAGTGAGTCTCGTTGGATTTCTGAGAGGGTTGGGAGTGCCACGTTAGCTAATGTTTTGGACATTAAGTCTGTATTTAGAGGTTCCTGGGCTTGATATAGTGTAGATAGGTGTTGCGCAAATTCCTGAACTATCTTGCGGGGATTGCTGGATAAGGTCCCGTCTGACAGTTGCAGACGCAATGGTTTTTGGTGAAGGTCTATTTTCCTAAGTCTACGTGCTAGCAAAGAGTCTTGTTTATTGCCTTGGATATAGAATTTGTGTTGGGTCCTACGTAGGCTCTTATCCGCAATAGTGGCTAAGAGTAGATTTAGGTCCCGCCTAGCTGTATCCAACAATCTTTTGTTGTGTGAAGAAGGGTGGGCATTGTACGTTTGGGTACGAGACAAGTATATGTCTTCTAGTTTTTTTAGAAATGCTTGCCTTTTCTTTTTAAGAGCGGATGCAATCCGAATGCATTCACCCCTAAGGACTGTCTTGTGTGCTTCCCATAGGGTCATTGGGGAGATTTCTGGAGTGTTATTAATATGTATGTAGTCTGTGAGAGCTGTTTGTATAGTGGAGCGCACATCATCGTCAGTTAGTAAAGAGTCGTTCAGGGACCATGTGCGGTCGACTGAATCAGACCAAAAGGAGGACATATAGATTATAACTCCCTGATGGTCCGTCCATGAGAAAGGATGGATGATGGCTTCAGTAACTGACGGTAACGTGGCATGTGAGGTGAAGAAATGATCAATTCGAGAGGATGAGTCATGTGGGTTCGAGTAAAATGTGTATTCTCTAGAGGTCGGGTTAAGTTCACGCCAACAGTCCACTAGTGCGTGCTGGAATAGCAAACGACGGAAGGGTCTAGATGTGTCTGAAGGCAATATCACTGTGTTGGATCGGTCCATACTCGGGTATATTGTCAAGTTAGAGTCGCCACCTAGAAGAAGAGTTCCCTTTTGGTGTGCTGCAATCACAGAAAGTAAATGTCTAAAGAAAGGGAGCTGATTAGAATTCGGCGCATAGTACGTGACAATAGTGGCTTCCACATCACGTAATGTACCTATCAGGATAAGATATCTTCCGGAAGGGTCTGGAATTTCCTTCTGACACACAAACTGCGCCGAGCGCTCAAAGCCGATCAGCACCCCTCTGTGTTTTGTGTCTGAATTGGCCATGTGGATTTGTGGGTAATGGTGGTGGAAATATTTCGGGCAAGAGGATTGTGAAAAATGGGTTTCCTGCAGACAGATTATGTCCACGTGTCTGGAGTGGAATTGCCGGAACGCCATGTTACGCTTGCTGGGAGAGTTGAACCCCTTTACATTAAGGGTTAAACGTTGCAAGGCTGACGTGTGGTTACTGAGGGAGTATCTTAGTTTATTAGGCCATTGGAGAAGGACTAAAGGAGCGCTCAAGGAACAGGGAGAAAAGGGGAAGAATAGGCAGAAAAAGCAAGAGTTTTTAGAATGAGGGAGCATCAATAAGTATTGTAAGTTCTGACCAGGGAGAGGCGGCCCTCCACTCAAGATGAAGCGGAGCATGTCCCTGGGCAGAAAAACCATCCTCGCGTCCAGGCCAAAATGTCTGGATGAGGGAAGAAAAAATTGGGGGGAGGCACAGGAGGTCTACCTCCCGCATCGCAGGGGTAATACCTTGTTTAAGGAATCCCTCTTAGTCTCCATCTGATTAGCAGTACTGAGCAATTTCTACTTCCTTTTTTTGGACTTCGTACAGTGCATAACCATGATTTGATATTTATATTTTGTTTTGCAGGCACCTTTACACTAAGGGGTACAGCATACAATTTGCAGATACATGATTGTATCCCGTGGCTCCAGTGATGTGGTCAAGGTCATTTAGACTTCTTAGCAAACTGAACTGAATTATGCATACAAATTCTTACATGTGCTTTTTGATATCATCTGTCTGACTTTTTTTTTACTAGGCTAGGGGAAGGAAGTAGTTAACCAATCAGGCTTTAATTAATACGATTTTAATCTAATAATTCCAGCATATGTAAATGAAAAAACACTTTTAAGAAACTGTATACAAATAAAAATGCTATCTGGTTGTATCTGTGAAATATGGAACCATGCATGGGTTTGATTTTGATTACTTTCATTTTCTTGTGGTCAGATTAAAAAGGAAGTAGCCGGAAAAGTCTAAAGAATAACTCCAGGAAATTAAAAAATGAACCCTTGCAGTGGAGCTACCCTTGCACTGCAAAGGTTAACTGCTCATGTTGGTCCACGGGCTGACATAAAGATAATATACTTGCCTAATCCTTGGCCCCTCCGTTCTCTGTAGCCATTTCTCTACTCTCCCAGACTATGGCTCACTTCAGCTGCCTTAGAAATGATGACATCATGCTGACAGACATTCCACCACCAGAGCAGGGGGGGGGGGAGGTGAGTGCTCACTGCCGCAGGACTGAGGATCAGATGAGTATGTTTTCTTTATTTTGGCCCCTATTCCAAAAAGAGTTGTTGGGAAACTCCTCTGCAAGAGTTAATTTTTACATTTCCTGGAGCTCTTTGTGATAGTAGTGTGTTGAAAATATTTTATTTGTTTTCATTCATGATGAGTATGTAGTAAGCTTAAAGTGAATCTGTGCCTTGCTTTAAAAGCAAAATGACATACTTTGTGAATTATTCACAAAGCTGCCGAAGTGCCCCGAAGTGAAGTGAGCCGAACGCTATTCGGCTATTCACTTCAGGCATGTACATTGGCTTAGACAGCAAAACAATACTAAAATAGCAAATATTAAATTGGTAATCCTTAAAAATACATGCATAAATATATAAAGTATATATTTTTTTCAATAAGGCATTGTTGACCAAATGAGATACATCATTGCATAATACTAACTTATATGACAAAAAAATACTGGTAGGGTAAATAATTAAATGCGTCAACAAGAAAATTAATATATAGATGTTTTACTATATTGGTATGAATAGCTCATAAGCCCATACAATTCCTACATCTAAAATGGAACTGCTCCAGTATATAAGTCCATAAAAGAGAAATAAAAAGGGCCTTTTGTACTGTAGTGACACTATTGCAGTAAAGTATGTTCTAAAGAAAGACAAAAAAATTAAATGTTTTTCATGCAGAGACCCTTGACTAATAGCATGGAGCTATACAATAAACAGCACCCCAGAATATCACTGTAAATATAAATAAATGTGAACCCTTGTTTAAGTACACACTCTGTAGTTGATTACAGGGTAGATTGGCAAGCAGCTATGAAGATTATACAGCCAATAAGTAATATGGGGCAAAAACCTCTGTCCCATAAAAAGAAGACAGTAATTTAAATAATAGTGCTCTCTTAGAGTGGATTATAGAGCAGAGGCATGAACAGCAGCAGATGGCACTATTATTAATATAATACAAAATTACTCTAAAAAAAAACCAAGAAGTCCAATAGTATGATTGAGAACAATGTATTGCTATGCTTTATTTAGTATAATCTCTTTATATCCTGAGATTTTATAGATCACCCATGTATAGTATATAACCATAAATGAAACACTTAAGGACCGGAGTGTTAAAACCCCTTCCTGTCCAGGCCATTTTTTTGAGTATTCAGCACTGCGGTACTTTGACATTTATTCCGTCATGCAACGCTGTACTGAAATAAATGTTATATCGTTTTTGGGGGACAAATAGAGCTTTCTTTTGGTGGTATTTAATCACCTTTTTTTTTTTTTTTTTAACTATATTTAGGAAAACAAATACAAAATATTTAACTCCCCCAAATTAATTCTTACACTTTTGTGTGTTTTTTTCTGTGAGATTTAGGGGTCTATTCACTAAGCTGCTGTAGGCAGCCGAGTGACTAACCGGCCCGAAGTGAAGTGAGCCGAATGCTGTTCAGCTATTCACTTCAGGCTGGTACGGCTTACACTGAATGAAATCAGCCATACATCGGGTGGCTTCGGCTGGCTTCAGGTCGGCCGAACTTGCTCGGCATGTTCGGCCTACACGAAGTGCAGAAGGAGTTCGACTCAGCCGATCCAACATCTGGATCGGCTTAGCCAAACCTCCGGCAGGCTAATCGCTGCTGTTCGGCCAATTCTCATAGATGTCGAACAGCAGTGAGTGACTAGCCGAATGCCCCTGAGAGCAGGGTTCAATCCTGTACTCGTCAAAAATAAAGGTGCCCATACACTGCACGATTCTCGTACGAGAATCATGGGAAATCCCGCAATCGTACGAGAATCGTGCAGTGTGAATGAAGACGTGCAACCGTTTCTACTGTACGGTCGCACATCTTTTGTCTAAGGAGCATGCTAGAAAACCAGCCGAAATTCATATGATTTTCGGCTGGTTTGAATGATGCTCGGGAGACAAATGCTCGCACATTGCACACTGCACGTTCAGCATTGCGGTCATCGGAAGCCCGCCTCTCAGGGGGGCGGGCTTGAAATGATCACAAGTACGATCTCACTGTCCAAGATGGGCAGATCGTACATTTTTTAAATTACTTTACAACCATCGCAAGACTGAGGTCTTGCGATGGTTGTAAAGTGTATGGGCACCTTAACTCTGGAGGGTTACGGTGTGAAAGCACTACCAACACTAAAGGCCCAAGTTTAAAGCACCTGTTGTTACTTTCATCCAACGTCTGTAAAAGAGACAACAGAATTTATCCAAAAAGGATCCCCCCCCCCCCAAGCATTTGTTTACAAGATTAGGGAAAATCAATCACCGCCAATTTAAATGTCAGTTTTGCTGCAGCAGGTTCTATACATAGTACAGATGTGCCACTTTACAGGCAGTTCAAGGGGACCCCGAGGCATGATATTTAAATTAATTTTTGTCTCACTTTAAGCAATGTTAAAATCACCGTTCCTTTAAAAACTTTATTTTTTTAAAGTGTTTTTTTGCATTGATACATGTCCCCCAGGGCAGTACCCGACTCCCCATACCCTTTTCATGCATAAAAAGCCTTCAAAATGGGGACATTTTATTTTACAAGTTCTGGTCTCATAGACTTTCATTGAGTTCTAAGTTCTTTTAAAAACCGCTAAGGTGTGTTCTGCCCATCATTAGCAGTCAGAATTCAAGCACAGTTTGCTAATTGATCCTAATCTCTCTCTATGCAGTTTGTTAATGTGCCCATACAACTTTTGTCTTGCGATGGTCGTAAGCTTATTAAAAGCTTGTACGATCTGCCGATCTTGAACAGGCAGATCGTACTTGCGATCATCACGGGATTTCCCGCGACTATCGTACGATAATCGCAATCGTACGATAGGCACCTTTAGCTTCCTATAACTATAGCTGCTTTGTGCCCTCCCTTTTATTCCTGAGTCCCGAATAGCATTTGGCAGCAGAGCTACTATCATTGACCGCTCTGCTCCCGAATGTCAATAAATGGGCGGAAACAAGTCCTGAGACGTCACGACTCACTCCGAACCTCCACACAGAGCTGTCATTTTGCAGTGAGAGTTCGTTGGGATCAGTTGTGTCGGTGGGCGACAGCTGTCGTCCATCCGGATTGACATGGATCTCCATTGCTGGACCATGTGATTGACCTTTGATTATATCCATGGACACTTTTTAAAACATTTTTTTTTTTTAAATGGAGGACTTGTCAAAAAACGGTGTTGTGTTTTTTTCTCAAATAAATGACTTTGTGGGTGTTGTGTTGTTTATTTACATTTTTTCTGTTTATTTGGTGAATGCGTGAGGGTAACAACTATCCTTTACTCATTCATGAGGGGAGGGTAGCATCTGGGTGCTCCCTTTATGAAAGGGGGCAGCCAGATTCCTATAAGTCCCCCTGCCTGCCTGCAGACACCTAAAACCACTGGGCCAGGGTAAAAGGCTTTCGTCCTCATCAACATGGAGACAAGGTGCTTTTCCAGGGGGTCCTCTGTTGCAAAGCACCCTCCCCATGTTGAGAGCATGTGGCCTGGTATGGTGAAGGAGGGGTGGGTGCATACTCATCCCCCTCTTCCTGCTCTGCCAGGCTGTTACTCGGATCAAGGGTCTAGTATGGGTTTTTAGGGGGGACCCCTTGCTTTTTTTTTATTGTTTGGACGGTTAAAAAGAAAAATGTCACTTTTTTTTCTAATGTCACTTTGCTGAATGACATTCAGAAAAAAATGTGGATGTATCCAAATTTTGTTATTGAAAAAATCAGATATGTTCAGATTCATTATGTTTTAATTCAGATGCATGCGATATGTCCGATTTTGTCGAAAATTCTTCCAAATTTCAATTCAGAACAAAATGAATCGGACATGCCTAGTATCTTGTAGTCTTGTGTATTGGTCATTTAGTCTAAGGGGGTGTAATGCAGAGGAATACTCGCCTAACTTCCATGGCAGCCAGTTATCGTCCTTATTCCTGGTCCAGCCCCAGAAAGTAGGTCGGCCCTTGACATCCTTCCTGCAACAGTCCTGCATTGTATCTGATGGCATCATCAAAGCAGTGTCCAGACAACCGGTGGAGGGGGAGCCAGATGCTCCAAGGAATTGAGGAAGTAATTCAGTTTTAATAGATTTGTGGATAAGTAGACCTTATCCCACCTCAACAGTTATAAATTAGCCATGGCATGCTTTGTTTATTTAAACATTATTTCATCTGGTTGTAGAAATTAATTTTATCCTCCATATTCATTATTGCTTTGTAAGAGAGAAACTCTATGGTGTATGAAATGTTAGTTATTATGCTAAAGTGTGTGTGTGATATAGTACATACATTTAATGCAAATTCACTGTGATCACTTAATTCTTCCTCTTTCCTTTTCTTTTTACTTTGAGAATTGAAATGTTAAAAATCTAATTAGATTATAGAGTACTTACATTATTTAGACACACCTAAAAGGAAAGTGAAGACTATAATATTTAGGAATAGATCTGGTTGCAGCATCCACTTTAGCATACTGCTATTTGTAACAGCTAGAATAAATTGAACAGCATACCATTAATTTACATGGTGTGACCTTAGGGTGACTTGTATTCAGATAACTTTGAGATCTCTAATTAAGAGGGGAGCTTTGTATAGTTTGCTGCTTCAGGCAATCGAATTAAGAAACAGGAGCGTTTCAGAGGCATTAAGTACTTTGTAGCTGTTTGAGTTTTCTTAAATCTTAGGATTATTAAAAAAAATCTACAGATGTAAGGTAAGATTTGATTAAATATTAAAATGTTAAAAAATATAGAAATCTGGTTAGCATCTATATAAAATATATCAAATAGTAACCTTATACACATGTGGAAGAAAGGTAACCTATACAGACATGGTAAATAGTCTATAGCAGAGGTAGGCAAACTCTAGCCCTCCAGCTATGGTGAAACTAAAAATACCATCATCCATATGCCTCTGGTCATGCCTGTGGCTATCAGAGTCTTGCAATGCCTAATGAGAATTGTAGTTGCCCCACAGCTGAAGGGTAGGGGGTTGTCTATGCCTAGTCTATATGCTTCACTTTGATTCTCAACAAATTTCTATAATTTTCTGGCATTAATTATATAGTCTAAATATATGGTGAGATTGTTTACAACTACGTGAGTACTACGCAGATTTATAGTGGCTTGACAAATTTTGAAACAAGATATATCCAGTAGGTAATAACATAGTTGAAAAATATTTTTTGTAGAACAGGAAAATGGGGTTTGAATGGGTCTATTACTTATTAACATGGCATAATGAATCAAATTGTGAGGCAAATTTACCTTTTTAGCAAACTATAGCTGGTTAGGTCAAGCTCGCTGCAACTTCTGTCTTCAGCACAAATCTACCATGTCAGCCATGATGGTGCAATGGTGATGGTAGGCACAGACACAGCATTGCATTCATTAAATATCAGGGTTTGTCTCTCAGGGAGCCCATCAGGATAGGTTATCTTTAGTAATCTTAAAGTGACACTAAACTCCAGAGTTGAATCTTAAACATGCATTCAAGTACCTTAACTATAAACAAAAATGTAGCTTATGTGTGCATCCCTCAGCTGTAGATTCTCAACTCATCTCTGAATTGGTGCTGACACTGTCCTTCCTTCTGGAGGGTGGCTACTTTTGTTCCCCATGGTACCTGTGTGTGTAATGTAGCCACTGCTCCAAACTCTCTCCCATGATGGACTATGACTTCAATACAAATTGGCAAATTGGCATTTTGGCGTGGGAGGGGGCGTGGTGGTGCATTGAATTCAATGGCACCGCTTCCACGCCCCCCCTGCCCGCAGTGTGACCGGACGCGTGGCAAAACTTGCCAGCGTTCCGGTCCACTGCAAATGCAAAAAATAGAGCAAGCCCTATTTTTTGCGTTTGCAGTGGAACGGAATGCTGGCAAAATTTTGCCACGTGTCCGATCACACTGCGGGCGGGGAGGAGGATTCTTAGCAATCGCGGTGCGTTCCAGCAGCTACCGCTTGTGTGAACAAGCCCTTAAAACATCGCCTATGCGCAATTTTGGATGTGTTTTTTTTGCAATTTCGTGGGCACACGCAATTTTAAGGCTTGACATGTTTGGTATCTATTTATCCAATGTGATCAAAAACATGAAGCAGCATACATTTTGGACTAAATGTATGAAGAAAGATTGTTTATTTGCAATGTTACATAACATAGGGAAAACGTTTTTCTTTCAAAATGTTGACATTTTTTCTTTATATAGTAAAAAAATAAAAAAAAACCTGTGGTGATTAAATCCCACCAAAAGAAAGCTTTATGTGTCCCAAAAAATGCGTGACTGAATAAATGTCAGTCAAAGTTCTTCAGCGCTAAATGCTGGAAAGCAGCCTGGACAGGAAGGGAGTTTAATACCGCAGTCCTCAAATGGTTAACAAAACCAGATTTGTGTTAGATACATTGTATTTATTGCTTCGGGTCTGTTTAGAGATAATCTTGTGTAAATCGGTTGCACTACATTAGCTTAATAATAAAGGTGAAAAATTGTTCCCTGCTAAAAGCTTTTTTTTCCATTTCTTACACATGTTAAAATGTAAATTTTAGGCCTGACAATTATCTAAAGAGGAACTCCTTGTTTTGGTCTAGGGGTTTGAATACAAAAGATATACTCGCCTAATCCTTGGTCCTACAGCAGTCAGGGCTCAGCTCCTTCGCACCGGCTGTGGTATGTCCCTTGGCACCCTCACCTCTACTGCAGGTGAATGGACCTGCATTAGACATGATGATGACAGTGGAACATAGACCATCAGAGCACAGGGCAGAAGAGGCTACAGGGACCCTGGATAGCAGCCAGGAAGACCATCCATAAGCCAGAACCCTTCACTGAGCATCCCGTAGAGTCTGCCTCATTCCAGTCAGGGAGTTCAGAAGGCTATATAGAAACCACAGGGTGCCATAAAAAAAGTCAATATATAAAAACATCAAAATGGACTGACTGTCCTCGATTGAATAGCTGCTGTTGATTTGACAGCTGGATAGATCAAGGAGACACTGCTGAGACTCTGTTCTCCTCACAGAGTTCCACTGCTAATGATTAGCGTGCTTTTGGGGACACACACCCCTTCCTCCAAGGACTGAGGATGAGGTGAGTATATCTTCTGTAATCCAGCCCCTAGACCAAAATGAGCAGTAAACCCTTGAAAAGAGGGATTGCAAACATGATATATTCTGAAAGCAGAGACCCTGTAGAATAAAATGGTGGCAGTTAGAATGTTTTATGTCACACGGTAATCAAGTTAATTTGATATATAATTTTATTTTTTTTGCTTCTGCAGGGCATGTGACTTGGTATGTTCCAGGAGGGTCACCCCCAAAATCCATACCAGACCCTTATCCGAGACAGGGATCTGCTATATATTTTTAATGGGGACCCCATACAATAAGTGTCCCCCAAAAAACAAATCCATGCAACACCCTTGTTCAGGCATGCAATCTGATTGGGCAGGAAAGGAGAATGCACCCCCTCCTTAACCACACCAGGCCACATGCCCTCATCCCCATATCTGGTCTGCAAGAGGATGTGTGGCTCTGTAGGGGTGAAACTCATCAGAATCTGGAAGCCCCCTTTAACACAACGGGGCCCCCAAATATCTGAAAGAGTACATAGTACCCCTAGTTACTAATTTACCAAAACATTTTAAATGGTAAATTAACATGCACACCATTAGTCCACAGTGTGACTAATCCAAAGTCAATCCAGTCCAGACATGTAGATTGATTGTCAATTACAATAAATGGTGCCCCGATGGCCTGGTGGGCATGCAAACTGACCATTTCGTTAATTCATTTGGATTAACCAAAACCTCCTATTAAACCCATTGGTGGGATCTTCATCTGAATTCACAATATAGAATATTGACACAGTACAAATGCCATTCAAAGGTGGTATAAATAAAACATAACTGCTGCCCTCACCAACTTTACAAACTTGCGTTTGGTGTTCTTTCTGCCACTTTGTTCGCCCATTGGAAGAAAGACCTGGAACTTTTGGATATTGGGAGAATGTGCAAAATGACAGCTAGAGTGTGCTCTGTATTGTAGGAAAAGCTACAACCACTTCTGTGTAGCAGCCAAATATTATTGTTACATTGGAGTTGATTTACTAAAGTAGTAGAGCATGTTTAGTTTAAAATTAATTTCACTTAGCTTAGTGAATGAGGTAGAGCTGCATCATTTAAATAATTCTTACCAGTAAAAAATAAATAAAATGTGCTCAAATAGAACAAATTGTTAACCCTTAGTTAACTCTACCCTCATTCCTTCCATAGTTTTCCACTTCTATTGTAACCATTTTTTCATTCATTTCATTTTTTTTCACTTTTAATGTTTACACTTTTTTGTTTTATTCATTGTTGTTTTCAGTGTCTTGTTAACAAATTCACAAAAAGCATCATGCTTTGGACCAGAAACTTATATATTTATGGACCTACAGTATTTAAAAAGCGGTAAATGTGACATTCACCAATTGCTTTATAATTTTGTCCTTCGTGTCATTCAAAATGGAACACATTTTAAATAAAATGCACATGTTTTATTTATAGTAACACTGCTTGTTTTAAAAGCAACATTGGTCAAGTTAGAATAAGCACTTTGTTGTTTGTTATGTTTTCAGTCTATAGCTTGCATAAAAATAAAATATTTTTGCAAGCTGATACTGTCAAAGGAAAACTTTGTCTTGAAAAAAGATGATTAGTCATGTGAAAAAGGAAGTATGCCCCATTGGAATTGTTGACTTTTATAATATGTTTGAACAGACAAACATTAGATCTTTAATCAAACATTACCTACAGATAAAGTTGATATACTTAAAAATACAAGGAAAACATGCCTTTTCAATAATTTAGTCAACAAAAATATCAGTAGATGTTAGTGTACTGTGGAATACGTAAGTACACCCATGACCTTTAGAAGCTTGTATTGCCCCCTTAAGCAAAATGTTTTTTATAAGCATTTTGCAAAACTACCCACTAGTCTCTGACATTGCAATTTGACCGCTACATTATGCAAAATTTGTTCAGTGGCAAGATGTGTTTGGGGGGGGGTTGTATGTGAACTTATAAGTTCAAATGTCTCCACAACATTTCACTGGATTTAAATCAGGGCTTTGACCAGACCAGTCCATAACCCTCCATTTCTTCTTTTTGAACCGTTCCTTGGTGGATCTGCTAGTTTGCTTTGGGTCTTCAATTTTCTTTATTTGATTCAGTCCAAAGCACAGTGTTCTATAAGGGCTGACCTTTGCCTATGTGTTTTGTAGAAAACTGTAGTCTTGTTCTAATGATCTCTTTGGATGTCAAAGGTTTATTCTGGCACACCTATAATGGAGGCTAAAATAGTGCAATTTCTTGTTGATTGTAGGTGTACCTTGAAACCCACTGTTGCAATTGTTGCCTGCAGATTCCTCAATGAAATTTTGGGGTTCTTCTTTGGGAGATTTATTTTTCAGCTATTTGCTGAATTTGCTCAGCTGACCAGTCCTAAACAAATTAGCAGTTGTTTGAAATCAGCGCTACTTGCACATAAATTTGTAAATGTAGTGGTATACTTTAATTTTACACATGACAAAACTACATTTTTGTTAATTTGGATTTTGAGAATGAATAAAGATAAAGTATATCACGTTTATCTGTAGCTACTGTTTTAAGGAAAACAAGGGAAAAAAAGTGAACAATTTCTACAGGATTTATTTATTATTATTATTATACAGGATTTATATAGCGCCAATAGTTTGCACAGCGCTTTACAATATAAGGAAGACATTACAGTCACAATACAATTTAAGACAAGATGGTAAGGAGGGCCCTGCCCGTGAGTGCTTACAATCTAAGAGGGAGGGGCAAGTGATACATGAGGAGGTAGCTGCGCGGGGATGATTGTTTGAGAAAGTGATTGTTCAGTGGTTAGGTTGAAGTGGGATAGGCTTCCCTGAAGAGATGAGTCTTAAGGGATCGCCTAAAGGCAGTCAGTGTGGGAGATAGACGGACAGGTTGGGGTAGAGAGTTCCATAGAATGGGAGACACTCTAGTGAAGTCCTGGAGGCGAGCATGGGAGGAGTTGATGACGGAGCTGGAAAGCAGGAGGTCTTGTGAAGAGCAGAGGGGACGCTTAGGGTAATACTTTGAGACCAGGTTGGAGATATAGCCGGGGCCAGAGTTGTGGATGGCTTTGTACGCGGTAGTTAATATTTTGAATTTTATCCTTTGGGCTATAGGAAGCCAGTGTAGGGATTGACAGAGGGGGGTTGCAGACACTGAGCGGTTGGTTAGGTGGATGAGTCTAGCAGCTGCATTCATGATAGACTGAAGGGGGGATAGCCTGTGTAGAGGTAGGCCAATGAGGAGGGAGTTGCAATAGTCAAGACGAGAGATAACAAGGGAGTGGATGAGTAATTTTGCGGTTTCTTTGGTGAGGAAGGAGCGTATTTTGGAGATGTTACGAAGGTGGAGTCGGCATGATTTGGATAGTGATTGGATGTGGGGAAGAAAGGTGAGGTCCGAGTCAAGGATGACACCTAGGACATTGGCATGGGGGGAGGGCTGGATAGTTGTGTTAACAATCTCAAGGGAAAAGTTTGGGGAAGGTGCACGGGCAGGAGGAAATATCAAGAGCTCAGTTTTTGAAAGGTTGAGTTTTAAGAAGTGTTGCGACATCCAGATAGATATGTCAGTTAGCAGATTAGTGACACGCAAGGAGACTGAGGGCGAGAGTTGCGGAGTAGAGAAATAGATTTGAGTGTCATCGGCATAGAGATGGTATTGGAAGCCATGGCTGTATGTATTACTTACAAAATGATTGCCACATAAATAGGCCCATAGCAAAAATTTTAAAATTGCTCTGGTCCATAAGGAGTACATAGGTGTGAAAGCTGCACTGGTTAAACTCCAGCAATTTAAAGAAGCCTGTGGCTTTAGCTATTGATACAGCTTTCAATCAGCAATATAACTGGTGTTCATACTCCAAGTTCTTACTCCAAGGGTATAAATGCCATTACTTTTTACAGGTCGGTAACACTAATGAAAATCAGGGTGTCTGAAGGTCTAGCAAGTGGAAGTCTTTTTAATGAATGGAATTGTTAAAAGCAAGAATAGGACTCACAAACAGCCAATGATTAAAAGCCTGTGATTTGCAGAAATACATCTGTGCTGTGAGAACTTCAGTAAACAGTCACATCAGAAGTATGCAGTCAGGAGCGAGCATCCCTCTATTTGCATGACATCCACGGTTAACGCGTTTCTGGGGCCACACCAGGGTTCTGCCGAAGGGGGCATGGCCCCAAAAATTTCTGATGTGACTGTTTGCTTCAGTTCTCACAGCGCAGATGTATTTCTGCAAATAACAGGCTTTTAATCATCAGCTGTTTGTGAGTACTATTCTTGCTTTTAACAATTACATTCATTAAAAAGACTTCTACACTAGAGAAGTACACTTTTTTCTATGTTTCCTATTGACACAGCTTATTATATTGAAAGAGTCACCTTATTGCTGCCGCAAATATTCTAATAACACTATACTTTTAAAAAGATATGTAAATACAAAACTTAAAAAAAAGTTAAATATTAAATCTGGCACTTGCTAGAAGCAAAACTAAAACAAATACTTATCTTTTTCAGATACGATTTACCTTGACCATGTTGGCACAGCACTTTTCCCAGAAAGCCTTCTTCAAAAATTCATGGCTGATTTGTCTGAAAATGTTTATGGTTAGTTTTAAGTACTTTTTCTCCAATATCACAGAAATGTGAACATTTGTCTAAAAAACTTTCCAGTAGTGTAAAGAAATGGGACTATAACCACAATTTTTCTGTAGCATTTCCTTTAATGAGCAGTGATTAATGTAAATGTAACTTGCTGCTGAGCTATAATGGCTTTCTTGACATAAGTGTGTGGATTTATATGGTTACATTTTAGAACATCTGCCTTTTAATTGAAAGGATTTTACACTGTGAATACTAAGCTATGCAGGCTTGTAACCTCTAAGTAGTTATAAGAAGAGTTCTTTCAAATGTGACCATATCACATTGTTAAATGGCAAATTTTAGTATGTGTATTTGCAACACTTATTTATTGAAGGTTAAGGCAAAGTGAATAATTTTTTAATATATATCCTTTACACAGAGTTGGAAGGACATTTGTTGTATTTCATGCTAATCATTTTAGAAGTTACGAATGTTGCTGTCATAAATGGTTACATAGCTTCATTTGTTTCGCAGTTTCAAAGCACACTGATTTCAATGGAAATCCTCTGTGTTGTTACTGGCATTTATAATCTGTACATAAAAATTTGTTTTTATAAAATATAAATGCACAAATGATTGTGATTGTAAACATTCTAGAAAATTTTAAAAAATTATCTTTTTGGTTTATTTTGGACCCCTTGATATAACTTGATCAATTATGTTCTCTTAGTTCTCACTCCTTATCTTGTACTGATCTGAATGAACAGTTGGCCACTGGGGTGTATAGAAATAGA
>NW_017306739.1:150354-151212 GCF_000935625.1 Nanorana parkeri
GTAATGTCAATTAGGAATTTTGCAAGTGATAAGTAGGTCATGTGAAGTGAGGGACCGGTTTATTTTCTAAAGTGAACTTACATTTTAAAGGGAAACATAATAGTTTGTAGTATATTTCATTTATATCTTTCAGACTTTCTTCCTAGGTCTGCTCTCAACAGAGCAGCAGGGAAGAGGAGAGTTTGGAGAATATTTACTCCTTGGAGTAGGACACACTTCCTCCCTTCTATCTTCGTCTCACACCCAATTATATGCACTAACATAATGGCCCTTTTACAGTATATATAGTAGGCTTGCCACTTTTAGTCTTTTTGGACCCTTAACACCACTAAGAATGAACCCAGACCCCCCTTTCCCCCCATCCCAAGAATAATTGCAAAGAAACCTAAAGCCCTCTTGAAGGATTGGTGACCAGATCCCAACCTCGCAGTGTACTCTTTATTTATGCAAGGGGTCTACATCTATTTACTTGACCCCTTACTCCAATCTTCCCCCTATACCTTTCCAAACAACTGCTTATTCAATGAAACTCTGAAATATCCTCCTCTTTTTTACAGTCCCTTTTCCAGAAAGACTTACCCTATTCCCATTCCCATTGAACTGGCCAAACAATGATGAGACTGAACACAGAAAAAATCTCATCCTTAAAGGATCCATTAATCTTAACTATCAACAAACAAACTACAAAATCCGTTCCAGCTGGTATGATACTTTAGTGGGACTCCACCATGTTTTCCAAGATATACCTGACACTTGCTGGAAATGCCAAAAGGCCCAGGTCACTATTTTACATATCTGGTGGTTGTGCCCCTAAATACAACCCTTCTGGTTGGAATTACACACTCACGTTGCTCCCAT
>NW_017306739.1:151242-162527 GCF_000935625.1 Nanorana parkeri
AAAATGACCTCACTGATCAACTTTATAAGAATAGCTTACATGCATCAGCCAGCACAGAAGAATGAATCTATATAAGTAGGGATACCAATACCATTTTTTTTCTGTATCGAGTAAGAGTACAGAGATTTATATGTCTGTACTCGCCGATACCGAGTATCGATATCAGTACTTCTGGTAGCATAGAGTCGGCTTCCTGGGCAATCAGGAAGCCAGGTGGCAAGCCATTACCTACCGCCTGCAGGTACCTCATTCCCCTAACATAGATCCTTAGCAGCAGTCATTGCTGTACCAGTCCCCCGGCCAGCTGAGCAGACACCGCTCTCCCGGATCTGCCCACATCTCCTGTGTGTACAGCGCCCACGTGATTGGCCCTCAGGCCGCTACTGCGCATGTGCAGACTGCCCAGCACTCTCATTCAGAAATCCTGTGAGGGCCGATCACGCGGGCGCTGTGCACACAGGAGCCGTGAGCAGATCCCGGAGAGCTTGGAGAGTGATGTCTGCCCAGCTGGCCAAGGGACTGGTACGGTAATGACTGCTGCTAAGGATCTATGTAAGGGGAATGATTTGTCTGCAGAGTGGGGATCGTGCCGCCATATTATCAGATTTGTTTGCCCGGCTTGACACTGGCTGGGAAGCCGGCTTTCCGGCCAATCAGCATCAAGCCTGCCAAACACCACGGAGCCACCTCCCCGCCTCTATGTTCCCTCAGGGCACAGCCGGTCAGAGGAAATGTCCCTCTGACCGGAAGTTCCTGTATCGGGAAAGGTATCGGAGCATTTTGGGTGAGTACTCGTACTTGCCCAAATACTCGGTTTCTGCACTGATATTGATACTAGTATCAATATAGCTTACATGCATCAGAATAGCTTACATGCATCAGCCAGCACAGAAGAATTAATCTATATAAGTAGGGATACCAATACCATTCCTTCCTACCTCCCCCCTACCCTGACCCTACTCCCTCCTACCTTCCCCCAGACCTCTAAATACTAAACATTCCATTTGGAACCTATTCAGTATTAAACCAGCAATAGGAGAAGAACTGCCTATTGTTCCATAAATGCCAGTGTTCCATGCCTGCTTTCTCATATCTCCACAACATCACCATACCTTGTCCACAAAGTATCTGTCTAGTTTGAAGTTTGTTGACCAATCATCCAGCTTGTCCCAGGATAGATAGATAGATAAAATGGGTATTTCTTAATTTGTTGCTGTTTTTACTACTATATTTGTTATTTACCAATTTCTTTGTTTATACCTAAATGTTTTTCTTTTATAAAATTCTTAATAAAATTATTTGTAAGAAAAAATAATGTTACCAGTAACAAGTGGTATTTTCTTTTGTATTACACATCCCAATATAGAAGTGGGCTATAACAACATTGTGTGAACACTATAAAAGTAAAAAATCTTCACCTCCAGTAGCTACAATTTCTAAAAATATAACAAATG
Source organism: Nanorana parkeri (assembly GCF_000935625.1). NCBI lineage: Eukaryota > Metazoa > Chordata > Amphibia > Anura > Dicroglossidae > Nanorana > Nanorana parkeri. Next base: position 152,697 of record NW_017306739.1, read on the forward strand.
TTTTCTTTGATATACATATCGTTTATACACTACTGATATTTATTTTTCCTTTTAAAGGCAATCCTCATAGCAGCAACTTAAGCAGTAGACTTACCCATGATACAATTGAACATGTTCGTTACAGGTAAGATCATTTAGAGAAAATACTATTTTTTATTCTGAGATGTGCTCAGAAAAAATCTAAGAAAAGTTTGTTAATGACAGCACAAAAAAAAACCTGTACTTTGTTGATTGGCTCTATTTTTTAGTACATCATTATGGTAGCCGGCAGTTATACACCAATAGTATTTTCAGAGGCTTAATTTGAACTGTCACATGGACAAGAAAAAAACATTTGATGAGGTCTAGTAAAGGGACAGTCCATCTAAAATTGATCACTTATTTGGTTTGAGTAGCAATCATCATAGCAACAACTTAAGCAGTAGACTTACCCATGATGCAATTGAACATGTTTATTACAGGTAAGATCTTTTAGACAAAATACTACTTTTTGTTCTCAGATGTGCTCAGAAATGTCCAAGGATGCTAGTTATGTTAATGACAGTGCAAAAAAACTTGTTTTGTGGCTTGGCTTCAATTTTTTACTACATTATAATGGTAGACTACAGTTATGCACCAATAATATTTTCAGAGGCTTAAATTTAAGTGTCATGCGGACAAGAAAAAACATGATGTGGTCTAGTAAAGGGACAGTCCATCTAAAATTGATACAATTTGGTTTGAGTAGATGCCTGCAGGTTGAGTAACCCGCATGCTTATTATATCCCTGGAGGACTCCACTATTGACATTTCCAAATTTTAGTTCTCAGATTCAGCCAGTTTCCTTGATCTTACTCTTCCTCTTGGCACAGAGCTAGGAAATCCACTGGCAAGATCACAGTCTCTGGTGCAAAGTCATAGTCAGTGGTCATTCAGTCACCATTATGCCCCTATAACTGAATTATTCATTTTGGATTAGCCTTTAAGAAGATTCTAAATATTTGGCTGTGTTTCTCATTTATTACTGATGACAAATTTTAAAATAATTGTGCAATTAGACATATTTACTTTTTTTTTAAAGGAAGTGTTTATTTAATTATTTTAAATAAATTCCACAGTGCTTCACAACAAATATCCACATTGTTTTCATAGAAAAGGGCACATGGGAGCTCAGAACATGCATGAAAATTACTATTTAGGCGTTGCTCCTCTGGAGCAGTCAGGCATGGAGAAAGATCTGTGGGGTCCTTATAGACCACAGACTCAACAATAGCATGCAAAGCCAAGCTGCATCTAGCAAAGCAAGGAAGATACTGTCCTGCATTAAAAGAGGGAGCATGCATGTCTGGTGCACGGATGAAGCCGCGGTGACAGGTTCATCTATGGTCCTGGGTGGTGGAGGAACGGCAACTGGGTCCAGTGTAGAGGTGTCTTGGAAAGGCAGCTTGAAACCAGGTTTGGAGAAGAAGGATCCATCTCTCTGGGAGAGCTGAGACTGGGGCTTGGTCGATCAGCAGCTGCAGAGAAGCCAGTCATTCAAAAAGTTCACCTGCCTACCAAAGAGCAGCACGCCACCATCCCCTCATTTAGAACATACAAAACTTCCCCACCAAAAAAACACTCATCAGAGTGCCCTCAATACACATTCATTTTTTTCCCCCATGGACAAGAGGTAGTTTAATCTTAGACTGTGCGTCTTTCGCAGACAGTGGTATCAGCTTATGGCATTGATAAATTCAGGAAACTCCTAGATGAGTTTTTCAGTTCACAGAAAATACAGGGATATGGGAACTATTAGAGACATGTATGTGCTGTATATACAGCATGTATTTATGTGTGTATGTATATGTATGTGTATATATATACATATATATATGTATGTATATGTATGTATATATATATATATATAATGCCGCTAGGGATGTCAGAAATGGAGAAGGATTTGGGGGTCATTGTAGACCACAAACTGAAAGGTAGCTTGCAGTGCCAGGCTGCTGTAAACAAAGCTAGCAGGGTTTTGTCCTGCATCAAAAAGGGTATCTATTGCAGGGACAAGTCTATAATTTTGCCACTCTATAGATCATTGGTTCGACCTCATCTGGAGTACGCGGTCCAGTTCTGGTCACCAGTACTAAGAAAAGATGTCCTTGAGTTGGAAAAGGTCCAGCGGAGGGCAACCAAACTAATTAGGGGTATGGAGGACCAGAGCTACGAGACGAGAGCTACGGGCGGCCCCTTCTTCGGGACACAGAAGCCATCTGGCGACAGGTAAGTCGCCAGAATCGCTTCTGTTGTAAAGCCGACAGTCGGCTCTACAAGTTTAAACAGCCCCGATGCTGGCGACGTACACTGTACATCGTCAGTCACGAAGGGGTTAAAATTCCCTTTTGAGAACTTTAATTTTGAGGTTTTGGATGGAGTGATCTTTCTAGGAGAAGTGATGTCCTCCTGGGGTGCAATATTCTTTTTCGTTGTGGTTACTGATTGAGCTCCTGTGAAGGTTCATCCTGAGATGTAGCTTTAGGCCAGTTTCCCCAATGTAACAACGTTTGTTTTGCTTTTTTTTTTTACCTCTTGTCTACTGGAGTAATACGGCTTACCCATTTTGCTGAAGTACCTTGAACTAATAATATTTAATAAATATTAAAAGTATGCATGTTTTGGAAGAAATTGTTTAGGATCTTGCTTTTGCAAGCTATACAGGTGAAACTCGAATAATTAGAATATCGTGCAAAAGTAATTGCAGTCAGTGCTGCAAAAGGGGCCCAACCCAAGGACTGAGTACATATGCATGCTTGTACTTTTCAGAGGTCCGATATTGTTCTATGTACAATCCTTATTTTATTGATTGCATGTAATAATCTACTTTTTTGAGGTTGTGGATTTGGGGTTCTTGGGGTTTTCATGAGCTGTAAGCCATAATCATCACAATTATGACAAATCACGGCTTGAATTATCTTGCTTTGCATGTAATGAGTCTATCTCATATATTAGTTTCACCTTTTAAGTTGCATTAGTGAAATAAATGAACTTTGCCCGATATTCGAATTATTCGAGTTTCACCTGTATAAACACCCTGATTATAATATCATCAATCACTTTAACAGTGATCTCCGTAGAGATCAGTTATTTCTGCAGTAATCTTGATGCAGTATATTGAATGTTGATGTGCTTAGTCTATTTTAATATTCATTTTGAATATTCATTGTTTTTATTTCTTGTAATTGTACTTTTACTATCATACTCTATTCATGATTTTTTTACATTTCTGTGCATATTTCTCCTTTACCACTAATTAAATGAAAAGCTTTAAAGCATAGGGTTTTATGTATGAGAGCTGAAATTATGAATAACTACTGAGTATCGTGTGCAATAGAAACAGTGGAGAGAATCAACATGTGTTTAAAAACTGGATAAAACAAGTAAGCAATTGTCCAATTAGTGCTAGAATGTGATTTAAATGAATGTGCTTGACCACACTTGTTTTGCTATTTAGACTCTGTAGTAATAAGACCTAATGTTTGAATGAATCACAATAGTTTCACTAGAGCAGACATGCTGCCTACTACTAATTTCTAATAATGGTAATAATAATAATATTGTCCTGCGGGATAAGCTAAAAGTCAGTATGAATTAAAAATACTTAATTGGCATCAAATAGGTTCATGTAATACATATTAAGGTACATTGCAGTCATGTAATAATGGCATCTGATAATTCTATGTGCTCTCTGTAAGCAATCATATCAGTGTCCCACAGTGATACGTTTTCAAAACAATATATTTAAACACTTCATAGTCAGTAAACATTGAACAGTAATACAAGTAGCATTTTTGTTGTCAGTAATCCTTCAATAGTTTCCTAGGAACCATCCTAATGTTGCCTGCATAGGCATGTGTCACATACTTTGTTGTGTCACTATCAGTATATAATAATGGTATGTAAAACAAAGAATCTAATTATTAATCATGGGATGCTATGTGAATGTCAATGTGAGATTTCATCAACTTATCAAATTTTCAAAACCGAAATGAAACTGAAAATGTAAAAAAGTCAGGCCGGAACTGAAAAAAAATGTCTAACATTTTCAAATGTTTAAAAATATTTTATTTATTTGTTATTAAATATTTGTTTTGCTTTACTGTTGGAGGCTTCAGGAAAATAATTAGAGGTCTAAACAGATCCTTGATATTTCCCATTTAAAATAGAAAAATAGATTGAGTCCTCAATCTTTTTCTGCAGCCCCTGTTATAAATGAACAGGAAGCCTATACTGAGTGTTCCTGTTCATTTATAACTTGTCGAAATAGAATGTTTACCATGTCCACAATCATGAATGAACAGGAAGTGATGTAGATCACTTCCCACTCATTCATGATTGGGAACACAGTAAACCTATGTCCTCAATTATTTACAAACACTCGTCGATCACTGATAGCTGAGTGCTTTTACCGCTCTCCATCCTGACTCACTGTTCTCTCACAGCTGACTCCTCCCAGCAATCTCAGTCTAGCCTCCTGTGATAGCTGACAGCTGTCTCCACCCACACACAACCGCTCTCCCGATCTGTCGCAGGAGGCTTAGCAGAGCGGTGCGGGAGGAGAGCTCAGCCTCCTGTGGCAGCTCTGACAGCTGTCTCCGCCCCTACACCGCTCTCCTAATCTGTCACAGGAGGCTGAACGGTGAGGGAGCAGAGACTCTGGCCACTCACATTGCTCTCCTATCCCGCACTACTTGGCCTCCTGTGACAGTTTCTCTCCTCCCTGCTGGGACCCAGAGCAGCGCCCAGCGGGGATGAGAAAAACCAAGGACGCAGTGCAATTTCAGCCAAAAGATGGCACTTTCAGCATTTTGCCAAAAGGGACATGTTCGGGCGATTATGTTTCGGCGGACAAAATTTCGGTGCATCCCTAATTATAACTGATATATTCAAGTAATCTTTTCCCAGTGCCTTAGTACAAGTACATGAAATGTAGCAGACAAAATGCTGATAAGTTGTAAAAGTTATAATGGAATGTATTACAAGTTATAAAAATACAAATTTGCAAAAGAAATGTTTATTTAAAAATGTGTTCTATAAAAATACTAGAGCCAAGGTCACATTAAAATAACATTTTAAAAACAAATGCATTAACTATACTCCCAATGACAACGAGATAGAATATATAACAAGGGGGAAGTCTAAGATGTCCCTTTGGTGCGTATTAATTATAATCCTAGTTATTGTATTAATATGCAAAAACAAAATACCTTTTCAAAATTCTCAATGTCCATACACCATAATGTTGCATGTGCTTGGATCCATGACACACAACTTCAATAAAAAGAGAAAAAAGTAGGCTTCCACGCATATTTTACAGGCAACAAACATGAATGTATATAGGTACTAGGGATGTACCGAAACGATACTTGTATTGGAGCGGTGCCGATACTGAGTATTTGGGCGAGTATCCTGACACTGGAACTTCTGGTATCAGGAAGCCGGGAGGTGAGTCATTACACCTCCCCCCTCCCCCCGGCTTCCTGATTGGCCAAAAAGCTGGCTCCATGCTTCCTCGCCACCTGGTGACGAGGGAGCATGGGGACGATTGCCCGGCTAATCGGGAAGCCAGGTGGCAAGTCATTACACGCCTTCTGGCTAATCAGGAAGCCTGTCGGTGAGTCATTACATGCCACCCGACTTCCTTAATGGGACTTCTTCTCGATACCGAAAAACTGGTATCTGGGCATTTCCTAAAAGGTATCCATAACATATATAGACAATTTTGCAATCTTTAATTTTATTATATATGTTATAGGCAGTTATATACATTTATGTGGGTTGTCCGAGGCTTGGATGTGCTAAATGTGTTTATATAGTGAAAGCCTATTTTTCTTTCTTTTGTATTGACATTAAGATAGTGCCGATTTTATGAAAGCATATCTGAATATGTCACTGACATGATAAAGAGGATGGAATTAACCAATACAGTGTACTTATGAGTAAATACAGTATAATGGTGTTTATAACTTTGCAATGTCTTGGAAGATAAAAAAAACATTGTATTTTCAAAGTTATATGCATTAACAGGATTTTAGGAATGCTCTTTGCTAAAGTATATCTGGTTTTTGTTCAATTAGTACAGGGATTCTTCTAGCTGTATAGTCTCTTAGTTCTATGTGGGTGAGTCCTCCTGCTGTAGTTACATGATCAGTATCAATGTTGTAAAAAATATGCCAGAAAACACAATAAGCCATAAGCATTGAGCCATGAGCAGGAAATTACTTTTGTGGGTGAGTTTTGTTTAAAAAAAATGCCCCATATGTTACCATGGTTACATACTTTTTTTTAATAGTAGTAGCAGTATCTAGCATTAAAGCAAGTAGTAATATTGAAGCGTTCAGACACTGGGATACACCAATATGCATACCTAACATTAAGAAAAGTGCCTAGAGTTCTCCTTTAAATGCTGCAGTGTATTTTCTTGGAATGAGCAGACATGAAACAATTGGGCTAAAACTGAGGACATCTGAGAGGGATATACCACTTCTTGAGGGAATAGTGATCATATGATTGACGGCATAGTGTACTGTGTGAGTGAGGTCCAGATGGCAGAGGGGTGTTTTTAATGACAATGTGGGCAAAAGGTATGTGGATGCTGTTATACTAATTTGTATATTTTTTTTTATAAGCAAAAGAAAACGTTTTAAACGACACTTGACACTAAGTTAACCACCTTAAGTTAGCCATCCTCTTTGGCATATTAGTTTAGTCTGGTTTTATTTAACCATGCCCCTTTAAGCCTCATTCGCTGGTATACATGCTTCAACATTGCTCTTGTCAGAGTGCCCAAGGGTGCCCCACAATTTCAAAATACTATCAGCACCCCTGAGTCCTCCTGTATCTTGTTGCTGTCAGTTAGCTATGTTAGGGATGGCACCAGTTAGAATTGCAGGTGCCCCCCAGTGTGGCACTGTTGGAGCTAGTCATGCATGCATAACAATCAATCAGGCTGACTTTTCTATACACTGTGCAGCCATATTGATTTTGTGGGTGTGGCTACATATGGGGGCATGGTTTTGTAGGTGTGGTATGGTAGGTATGGTCAGTAGGATGTCCCTGGATTTTATTTTGAAAATCTAGTAACCTTAGTTCATTATCTTCAATCCAAAATTGCCATATTGTGCATGTGCTTTTATTTGTATTACTGTTGTACAGATATCAAATTGTAATTACGTTGCTCTTCATGTAGTGCAGGGCTTGATGTGAATATTCAGTGTCCACTCTAAAGTGCTGCAGGGTATGTTTAGCTATATACTGTTACACTCAGTGGTGTATTTTGGTTTTGGGCTGCCCTAGGCAAGACAAAATTCAGGCCCCCCCCCCCCCACACTCTAAATTTGCCCCACCACTTCCTTTTTAAGACTTTTTGCGTATCCTGTCAGTTGTTGGCTACAGTGCACACGCTGTATGCGCATAATCATTGGACCGAGCGAGTGATGGCGGATAGTTCAGAGTGTTTGCTGATGTGTTCATTAAATATAGTTCTGGCCCTGGCTGCGCCCCCTCACAGCTGCGCCCAAGGTGTGCGCCTCACCCCTCCTACGGCCCCGGATAATTTCCCTGCTGTTCACTCTCTATTCTGACAGCGGGCGGTGGCCGCTGTCAGAATACCCAAATTGTGCTTGCAGCTAATTTACTGCAAGTGCCGTTTAGCCAAAGATAATTTAAGATTATTTAACATGCTCCTTTTGGCAAAAATGGATCTAATGATTGACTTCTACCAATGGAATAGGGTTGCCAACGCAGCGAATTTCAACTAATTTCTGCTAAATTGGCCAGAATTTGCTGCGTGTGTATGCTGCTTAAAGTATAGGTTTTTTTTAAAAAGTGGGTTAACATACAATACCTTGAGATTTTAACCATTTGTTACAACAGACAGTTCTGCTCATCTAGTTTACATGTGATAATGATATCTGCCATCACAGTACAGACAGGGCTAATTACTTGAAACAAAACTCTCCCAGTCCCTCTCAGACAGTGAGAAATGAGCAGTATTTTTCAGTCCAGAAGTTTGCAGAATTGAGCATCTAAAAAGGTAATTTGTTAAAAAAAAGTTTTAATTATGCTATGTGAATGGGAATATTTAGTAAATATAAAGTAGGTGATATCCTAATCTGGCTACAAAAGTGGAAATCGCACAAAATACATAAAAATTATTTTTCGAAATGTTTTTTCCATTTTAGATGTTTTTGGTGAAGGCCTTCGCTCAGATTTAAACCTACTCTAAGTAGTTTGAGAGTGAAACTAAAGGGACAAACTGAGAGACAGACTGAGCTTCCTCTCATATATTTAAAGCTGCCAGCACAGTACAGACAGGGTTATCTAGCAAGTAAAAAGCACTTAAAAATGTAAACAACAATTTTTAAATATTTGTTTTAGTTATGCTTTGTGAACGGGAGCATATAACACGCATATAACAGGTGTTGTCCCAATTTAGCTGCAAAAGGAAAATACAATTTAAGGTATTATCTTCCTATATTGATACTTATTGGACTGATGTAGAACAAACTACATTAGTCCAGTATGTATCTAGCTGCCCAAGTCAGGCTCTAAAGCAGTTCCTTTTATGTGTTCTTTGAATTACTCTCCACACACATCAGTCCAGTATATATGTTTTTCTTCAGCATTTGCCAAGTCCTTATAAAAGTAAACCCCTGAGACATATTGGCTGTAACCGAATGTGATTTTTAATAAAAGCGCTTCTGAACTTTACACAGCGTGTTTGGTGCTTTCCTCCTTGCACACCAGATGTTATGTAGCTTGATAGAGGTACATCATCTGAAAGCTAAAGATGCAATGGCCATTGAATAAAGTGAGAATACTCTGTTCTAAAAGTATCATAGTTTGCAGCACCAAAATATATGAATCAGTGAAGCAAGTTGGTCACATTGTTTTCAGCATTAAGGGTACAGTTTAAAAGAACATTTAGATAGACTATAAGGTGTTATATACAAGCATAATCTTATCACTTTTAATAGTTTTACAGTTCCCTAGGTAGGTTAAAATTGGTCCCCTAGATTATGTATAGTCTAAGGGGCCATTTCAGAGGACAGACAACCAACACATAGAGAAATACATCATGTCCAGAATGTGGCCAACACTAAAGCAACATACGGAAAGGAATCGTACATAGACTGCATTAAATAACAAGTACAAAAGTTGCGAAGGCATGCTTCTTAACATGTACAGGTTGTGAGGACATTGTTATGAGTGTTATGTTTTAGTTTATATGCAACTCTATGATTCATCTCTGTGGAACTTGTTTCCTGTTCTGTTCTGAGGGTTCTCTTCTAAGAACATGACTTCTGTACACTAATGGCTTATACTGTCATTATTATCCACATAAAACATGGTGTCAGAAGTAATGGAATCTGCGCAGCTTCTACTCATGGGACGCTGAAAGCTTGCCAGTCTTGTAGTGAGAGGCCTTAGAGCTGACTGTGCTTCCTGTAGTGATTGCAGTCCTGTCCTGAAAGCTGAGCACTGGAAGCAAGAAAACCATTGCAACTGCACACAGCATTCCACTACCTGAGGCAATGAGGGTGAGTGGGGATGGCAGCAGTAACTAGGATAACTTCAGAGCTGAGTTTGAGGATTACTCCCTAGCAACAGGATTACATGAGAAGCCTGCAGCAGTGCAAGCAGCTACACTGAGGACAGTGGCGTAACAACTGGGGGGGGGCGGGGGGTGCACTTGCCCCGGGCGCAGGACTGAGAGGGGGCGCCGTCACGACCCCCGCTAAACGAAGCCCCTGGCCGCAGATGCAGTGGCTCCCTCTCTCTGCCACACTTACCCGGCCGTCATCGGGG
>NW_017306739.1:162703-177433 GCF_000935625.1 Nanorana parkeri
GCCGCCCGATGACAGAGCCGGGTGATCGTGTCAGAGAGAGGGAGCCACTGCTCGCAGTGGCCTCGGAGAAGCGAGCAGCCGCCCGATAATGTGGGCGGGCGGGTTGGCCGGCCGGGTGCAATGGGGGGGAGGGATGTACTGTCATTTGGGGGGTGAGGAGACCAGGGAGGGATGTACTTTCACTTGTGGGTGAGGTGGTCAGGGAGGGATGTACTGTCGTTAGGTGGTCATGGAGGGATGCACTGTCATTGGGGGGTGAGGAGACCAGGGAGGGATGTACTTTCACTTTGGGGGGGCAGGAAAGGATGTACTGTCACAAAAACGAGGGGATTAACCCGTTAGAAGATAACGGGTTAGCAGCAGTCAACTTGCATGACCTCTGACCACAGCCTTCACCGCCCTTACCAGATACGCTTTGTGTGGATAACCGAATATGAATGTACCGCGTTCAGTCTGGATTGACTGACCTTGAAGTACATCCATACCAAGAATATTTTCAGGCAATTCTGACACTAAAACATTTGTCCAAAATCCCGGTCCCTTTCCAATAGCCAGTTTCACATGTGTCCTAATTGCTGGTGTTGTCTGCCCTCCCAAACCTTCTACATAAATCACTTCTCCTTTGTGATGGGAGGGATTACCATGTAAAAGTGTAACTTCAGCTCCAGTATCTACTAAAGCCATTACATATATGGAAGAAGAGGACTTCCCCCAACATACAGTGACAGGTACAAATGGCCTTCGGTCTCCAGCTGTCACTGTTCTTACTGCTATTACTGGAGACCCGCCTTCCCTTCACAAAGGATAAGGAACCACCCAGTTCCCCTTCCTGAGACTCTCTAACTCCTCCCCAGGGTAAAGGGATTTTTGTTTGGGTTCCTGCACATTTCTGGGAATTACTTTGGGACTAGTGGGAGGGGTCTGCTCTATCTCATCTAACCCTAGGCTAATGTTGTCATCACTGGTGGTGTTTCTAACCCTTGCAGATTTCCCCACTAATTGTTTCCACCGCTTCATCAATTCTACAGTAGAAACCCCATCTATCTCATCTCTGGGTACTCCTGCCTTTAATAAGTCCACCCACATTTGCCTTCTAGGGATATCTATTCTAGTTTCCTCTGTACCTCCCATCTCCCTTCCTGACTTCCCAGTCTTCTCTGTCTTTCTCTGCTTCCTTTCCCCCTGTCTGGCTGTAACCTGATCTACGGCCATAACAGGTTTTGTATTGGTCTCCTCTAGTTCCCCTAACTGGTTTAAAAGGGTAGTGGCTTCATGAATCTTGCTGTTTAATCCCAGGCCTCCCAGCAAAGACAACAAAGGAGCTCTGAGATTAAACGGCGCAGACCTCATCAGCTTGGAGCGCAGAGCAGACGTGAACGGTTCCATATCTGGACCCATCCATTCCGGTATCTTAGTTAGTCCAGTTATACAGCCCATCTCACGTAACCTGGCAATACCCTCTCTCATTGTTCTCCAAGAGGAGGCATTTTCCAGGTCAAAACTTTTACAACTGGGTTTAGTACAAATCCTGGTCAACTCGCTCCAACTTGGATATAGTACAAAACCTAAAGACAAGTCTGTTTCAGTTGAGTCCACTGCAATCCCGGACCGAGCCCCCAAATGTAATGCTCTGGACTACAAATCCCAGAGACGTCAAGCTTATCTCAAGGATGAGCCCAGCTGTAAAGCTTGGCAAACCTTTAATTTCTATTTGTTGTCTGTTCTTGCAGTAAACTTTACTTGGCGAAAATGCTGCGTATACAAACTTAGTTACAGGAAAAAAACAAATACATAAACAAGACAGGCTGCTACAAACATTCACATGCACCCACTACACTATCTTCTAGTACATGTATGATTTCTAGGAGGGGAACACTGAAAATGTACTTAGCTTACGCTGCAGGCTCCAATAAATTCAGTGATGAGCAGGACTTGGCCTAGGAAGAATGGCTTCTCGTTGCAGTATCCTTTGTATGTCCTGGTCTTGAAGCAAGTCCTCTCGTCTTGTGAAGCGCCCTCGTACTGTCCCCCTCCTGTGAAGCCCTGGTCTGGTGAAGTGCTGTGCTGGTCAACTGCTGTGTCATCTTTCAGCTACTGGCTTTTTATTGAGAGAAAACTGGCCTAAAACAATGGAAGCGACGCCCCTTTCACCTTTCTAAAATGCAATACAATGCATTTCACGTACCCACCTCTAGGTGGCAGCGTTGTACCATAAATTGCCATCAGTAGTCAAGATTTTGATTTGAATCTTGACCAGGCTAGGTGTGACTATTTACGATCACCATCCCATTGTGATACAAATCAATACAGGACAAGCTACACCATTGTGTAAAACCAGTTTGGCCTGTATTGTATTGGCCCCTTCCATTGTATAAACCAAGTTTCTATCAACAAACAAACAAAACCTCCGTCTCTATTGCAAATCTATGTGTGTCTGAAAAAGTCCACTAAGATATATCGCGACACACACTAGTGAAAGCACACGCCGACGCCTATTAAGAGAACATGATTTAAACCTACAAGCAGCAATTGTGATATGTCATACTGCAGAGCTTACTGACAAACATATGAGAGCTATGGAGCAGGATAAACAGACTGACAGCCTCCAAGCAACAGCCAAGCTTGAAGAACCACCAGCACAAGCTTCAGCACAAAAATCACCAACGCAACTCACCTGGGAGCACACCTGCATCATGCAAGTACTGTGGCAATGTGCATATACGAGATAAAGGACAGTGCCCTGCATATGGGAAAAGCTGTCGAGCATGTGGTAGATTAAATCATTTTGCTGGAGTGTGTTTGTCTAGTAAAACAGAAACAAGGAAACTGCACACAGTTGAGCACAGGTCAGATCTTGAGAATGCACACTTGCTTAGCACTGATGTGGTTTACACGAAGGAATGCATTGGTGCTGTACAATCTAAAGGCCAAAAATGGTTTGTAAATCTCAGACTAAATAATATATGCCAACCCTGCCAGCTGGACTCGGGTGCAACATGTAATGTCATGAGTTTAAAAGACAAAATGAAACTGGCACCTAGGGCACCTCTTCAGCCTAGTGGCACCAAACTGAAATTATATTCAGGGGAGCTAATGGTATCAATGGGACGTTTCTGAACAGAATGCTGCATACGTGGACATATGCACAAACTTGAATTTGAGATTGTGGAAGCCAATCAGAAACTGCTACTGTCTGGTTCAACATGTGAGCACGTGGGTCTGATGCAGTTCACCATTCCTGCTGAGCTATATAATGTCGATAATCAGTCTGCGAAATCCTTGACTAGGCCACTGACAAAACAGCAAATCCTCAAAGTCTATAGGGATGTGTTTGATGGCCCCATAGTATCTGTTCCAGGAGAGGTTCATTTTGAACTTGACCCTACCATTCCACCAGTACAATGTGCCCCACGCAATGTGCCAGTAGCCATTAAGCCGCAGGTCAAAGCGCAACTGGATAAGTATGAAGCTGAAGGGCATCTTACTTCAGTATCAGAGCCTACGGACTGGATAAGCAACATGGTTGTTATTAGGAAGCCTGAGAAGATCAGAATTTGCATCGATCCCAAGTTTTTGAATATGGCCCTGAGACGGTCACACTACTTAATGCCGACACTTGACGATGTTTTGCACAAACTACCCAAAGCACGGGTCTTTACCCTTGTTGATGCTAGAGATGCCTTTTTGCAGTGCAAACTAGATGAAAAGAGTAGCTACATGACCACATTCTGGACTCCTTGGGGCAGAAAAAGATGGCTCAAACTGCCATTTGGAGTCTCTGTAGCACCAGAAGTATATCAGCGAAAGCAGCATGAACTATTATGTGGGCTCCATGGAATTGAGCCAATAGCTGATGACATTCTCATAGTTGGCTGTGGTGATACAGATGAAGAAGCTGTGCATGACCATGATGAGAAGCTAATAGCACTACTGGAGCGTTGCAGGCAGGTGAGGCTGAGACTCAGCGTAAAGAAATTGCAGTTCAAGGTGCAAGAAGTCCATTTCCATGGACATATCCTGTCCTCACAAGGCTTAAAAGCAGACCCTGATAAGATTAGAGCCATTGTGGACATGCCACAGCCTGGCGATGCCAAAGCAGTACAGCGTTTTATTGGCTTTGTCACATATCTAGCTAAATTTATGCCACACTTGTCTGAGGTGTGTCAGCCGTTAAGAAGACTTCTGGATAAGGATGCAGTTTGGCACTGGCTTCCCAAACATGACCAGGCAGTGGAGAAAATAAAACAATTGGTCACCGCCGCTCCTGTGTTGAAATATTATGATGTCACAAAACCTGTTACAATACAAAGTGATTCAAGCAAGAATGGCCTAGGATGTTGTCTATTGCAAGATGAGCAGCCAGTTGCATATGCATCCAGAGCTCTTTCATCAGCCGAGCAAAATTATGCTCAAATTGAAAAAGAATGTTTAAGCATTGTGTTTGCCTGCCAGCGTTTCCATCACTATCTTTATGGCCGTGATACGATCACAGCTGAAACAGATCACAAACCACTAATAGCCATATTTAAAAAGCCCCTTTTGTGTGCTCCTAAGCGTTTGCAGAGCATGATGCTTACATTGCAGCATTACAACCTCAATGTTGTCTACAAGCCAGGAAGTGAAATGTACATCAGTGATACCCTGAGCAGAGCTACTGCGAATCATGTGACACCCAGAAGTGAGCATGAGCATCATACAGTTTGTTTGCTGCAACAGGAACAACATTTCTTTGCCGAAATCAATCAAGCAGACTATCTTAACGTCACAGATCAGCGGCTACATCAGCTTCTACAGCACACAGACAGAGACGAAACTTTACAAGCGCTGAAGTCTATTGTTCTAAGTGGGTGGCCTGATGACAAGGATGCAGCACCTGCAATTGTGAAGGAGTATTGGTCCTTCAGAGATGAGATCAGCGTACAAAATGGTATCTTATACAAAGGCCCAAGAGTTATAGTGCCAAAGTCACTGAGAGCAGAAATGTTATTACGCATTCACTCAAGCCACATCGGGGGTGAGGCATGCTACAGACAAGCTCGCGATACTCTTTACTGGCCTAATATGCAAGGTGAAATCAAAGATTTTGTCAGCAATTGTCCCACCTGCAATGAATATGCACACTTGCAACAAAAAGAGACCATGATGTCACATGAGATACCTACACGTCCTTGGCAGATTGTCAGTATAGACTTATTCAACTATGCGGGAAAAGAGTACCTGATATTAGTTGATCATTACTCAGACTTCTGGGAAATTGAACTGCTTCCTGACTTATCCACTGAAACTACAGTTAAGAGGTGCAAGGCGCAGTTTGCACGTCATGGCCAACCAGATAAAGTGATTTCTGATAATGGCCCTCAGTTCTCAAGCTTACAATTCAGAAAATTTGCCTTTGAATGGGAGTTTGAGCATGTAACTTCCTCACCACGGCATCCACAGGCTAACGGCAAAGCTGAATCTGCGGTGAAGATTGTAAAAACTTTATGCAAGAAAGCACAAAGTGATGGTAAAGACCAGTGGAAGGCCATCTTACATTGGAGGAACACTCCAACTGTGGGCATGGATAGTAGCCCAGCACAGAGACTGATGTCACGAAGATTAAAGACCTCCTTACCTGTCACCAACAAGTTACTTGAACCCTCTGTGATACAAGGGGTACCGGAAAAGTTACGGCTTAAGAGGCAAGTGTTCAAGGCACAATATGACACATCTGCAAGAGATTTGCCTGAATTGAATATTGGGGAACGAATCCGTATGAAACCGCTGCCTGGAGATCGAACAAGTCGTTGGAGAATGGGTACTTGTCTGCGAAAGGTTGCACCACGCTCCTATCTTGTGGACATTGATGGAACTCTCTATCGTCGCAATCGTGTGGATCTGCGTGTGGCTGAAAAGCCTGATTCACATTATCCAGTTGACAGGCCAGACTCGCCTGGTAATGCAAGGGCAAACTCACCAATTGGTGGTAGGGAATGTACAGTGATGATGCCACAGACTAATGTTAATGACAGTCCGGAGCAAGCAGGTATATCGGACGGGAGTGAAGAGCAGAGCATGCCAGTAAGTGGTGAGAAGAGCCCAGTAACCTCGGAGAGGGCTAAGAAACACTTTATACAACGAGGGCCAGTTTTCACCCGCAGTGGTAGACATTCACAACCACCCAAAAGACTTAACCTGTAAATATGTTATTACAAGGATTCATCCACATTTCACAATGATCATTTATTAAGAGGGAGATGTTATGAGTGTTATGTTTAGTTTATATGCAACTCTATGATTCATCTCTGTGGCACTTGTTTCCTGTGATGCGTTTCCTGTTCCTGTTCTGTGGGTTCTCTTCTAAGAACATGACTTCTGTACACTAACGGCTTATACTGTCATTATTACCACATAAAACATGGTGTCAGAAGTACTTGAATCTGCGCTGCTTCTACTCATGGGACGCTGAAAGCTTGCCAGTCTTGCAGTGAGAGGCCTTAGAGCTGAATGTGCCTCCTGTAGCGATTGCTACAACCAGCACCATGGCAACTGCACACAGCATTCCACTACCTGAGACAATGAGGGTGAGTGGGGATTGCAGCAGTAACTGGGATAACTTCAGAGCTGAGTTTGAGGATTACTCCCTAGCAACAGGATTACATGAGAAGCCTGCAGCAGTGCAAGCAGCTACACTGAGGAGAGTTATGGGCAGTGAATGCCTTCATGTTTACAAGCATAATCTGAACCTCACAGAGGAGCAGAAGAGTGACACTAAAGCCATCCTGGATGCATTAGAAGTTTTTTTCAGACCTTCTAAAAATGTCATATATGAAAGATATATATTTGGCAGCTGCAAGCAAGAAGAAGGTGAAACAATAGATAACTTTGTCACACGGCTAAGAGAAAAAGCTGCAAGCTGTGACTATGGGTCTCTGAGAGATGAACTTATTCGTGACAAAATAGTTCTGGGTATCACTAGTGAAAGCACACGCCGACGCCTATTGAGAGAACATGATTTAAACCTACAAGCAGCAATTGTGATATGTCGTACTGCAGAGCTTACTGACAAACATATGAGAGCTATGGAGCAGGATAAACAGACTGACAGTATTAATGCAGCCTCCAAGCAACAGCCAAGCTTGAAGAACCACCAGCACAAGCTTCAGCACAAAAATCACCAACGCAACTCACCTGGGAGCACGCCTGCATCATGCAGGTACTGTGGCAATGTGCATATACGAGAGAAAGAACAGTGCCCTGCATATGGGAAAAGCTGTAGAGCATGTGGTAGATTAAATCATTTTGCTGGAGTGTGTTTGTCTAGTAAAACAGAAACAAGGAAACTGCACACAGTTGAGCACAGGTCAGATCTTGAGAATGCACACTTGCTTAGCACTGATGTGGTTTACACGAAGGAATGCATTGGTGCTGTACAATCTAAAGGCCAAAAATGGTTTGTAAATCTCAGACTAAATAATATATGCCAACCCTGCCAGCTGGACTCGGGTGCAACATGTAATGTCATGAGTTTAAAAGACAAAATGAAACTGGCACCTAGGGCACCTCTTCAGCCTAGTGGCACCAAACTGAAATTATATTCAGGGGAGCTAATGGAATCAATGGGACGTTTCCGAACAGAATGCTGCATACGTGGACATATGCACAAACTTGAATTTGAGATTGTGGAAGCCAATCAGAAACTGCTACTGTCTGGTTCAACATGTGAGCACGTGGGTCTGATGCAGTTCACCATTCCTGCTGAGCTATATAATGTCGATAATCAGTCTGCGAAATCCTTGACTAGGCCACTGACAAAACAGCAAATCCTCAAAGTCTATAGGGATGTGTTTGATGGCCCCATAGTATCTGTTCCAGGAGAGGTTCATTTTGAACTTGACCCTACCATTCCACCAGTACAATGTGCCCCAGCCATTAAGCCGCAGGTCAAAGCACAACTGGATAAGTATGAAGCTGAAGGGCATCTTACTTCAGTATCAGAGCCTACAGATTGGATAAGCAACATTGTTGTTATTAGGAAGCCTGAGAAGATCAGAATTTGTATCGATCCCAAGTTTTTGAATATGGCCCTGAGACGGTCACACAACTTAATGCCAACACTTGACGATGTTTTGCACAAACTACCCAAAGCACAGGTCTTTACCCTTGTTGATGCTAGAGATGCCTTTTTGCCGTGCAAACTAGATGAAAAGAGTAGCTACATGACCACATTCTGGACTCCTTGGGGCAGAAAAAGATGGCTCAAACTGCCATTTGGAGTTTCTGTAGCACCGGAGGTATATCAGCAAAAGCAGCATGAACTATTATGTGGGCTCCATGGAATTGAGCCAATAGCCGATGACATTCTCATAGTTGGCTGTGGTGATACAGATGAAGAAGTTGCGCATGACCATGATAAGCTAATAGCCCTACTGGATCGTTGCAGGCAGGTGAGGCTGAGACTCAGCGTAAATAAATTGCAGTTCAAGGTGCAATAAGTCCATTTGCATGGACATATCCTGTCCTCACAAGGCTTAAAAGCAGACCCTGATAAGATTAGAGCCATTGTGGACATGCCACAGCCTGGCGATGCCAAAGCAGTAGAGCGTTTTATTGGCTTTGTCACATATCTAGCTAAATTCATGCCACACTTGTCTGAGGTGTGTCAGCCGCTAAGTAGACTTCTGGATAAGGATGCGGTTTGGCACTGGCTTCCCAAACACGACCAGGCAGTGGGGAAAATAAAACAATTGGTCACCGCCGCTCCTGTGTTGAAATATTATGATGTCACAAAACCTGTTACAATGCAAAGTGATTCAAGCAAGAATGGCCTAGGATGTTGTCTATTGCAAGATGAGCAGCCAGTTGCATATGCATCCAGAGCTCTTTCATCAGCCGAGCAAAATTATGCTCAAATTGAAAAAGAATGTTTAAGCATTGTGTTTGCCTGCCAGCGTTTCCATCACTATCTTTATGGCCGATACAGACATAACGAATGCAAACGAATCCGAATTTCCATTTCCGAAATTCGGTAGCGGTAGTTCGAACATTCGTTTCGTATTCTGTTCTTATTTGTTTCTTATTCGTTTCTTATTCGTTTCGTTCGTTGGAGCAAAGTGACATTAGAGAAGGAGAAAAATATTTTTTCCCCCTCAAATGTCACTTTGCTGCAAACGAACGAACGAAACGAATAAGAAACGAATAAGAACAGTAAACGAAACGAACGTTCGAACTACCGCTACCGAATTTCGTCCGAATCCGAATTCCGAATCCGAATTGACTTTCACACCCGAATCCTGAAAAACGAAATAACACAAATCCGAATTTAAAACGAAACAAAACTAAACAAATTTTTTGGCAGTGCACATGTCTACTAATAGCCATATTTAAAAAGCCCCTTTTGTGTGCTCCCAAGCGTTTGCAGAGCATGATGCTTACATTGCAGCATTACAACCTCAATGTTGTCTACAAGCCAGAAAGTGAAATGTACATCAGTGATACCCTGAGCAGAGCTACTGCGAATCATATGACACCCAGAACTGAGCATGAGCATCATACAGTTTGTTTGCTGCGACAGGAACAACATTTATTTGCCAAAGTCAATCAAGCAGATTATCTTAACGTCACAGATCAGCGGCTACATCAGCTTCTACAGCACACAGACAGAGACTAAACTTTACAAGCGCTGAAGTCTGTTGTTCTGAGTGGGTGGCCTGATGACAAGGATGCAGCACCTGCAATTGTGAAGGACTATTGGTCCTTTAGAGATGAGATCAGCGTACAAAATGGTATCTTGTACAAAGGCCCAAGAGTTATAGTGCTAAAGTCACTGAGAGCAGAAATGTTATTACACATTCACTCAAGCCACATCGGGGGTGAGGCATGCTACAGACAAGCTTGCGATACTCTTTACTGGCCTAATATGCAAGGTGAAATCAAAGATTTTGTCAGCAATTGTCCCACCTGCAATGAATATGCACACTTGCAACAAAAAGAGACCATGATGTCACATGAGATACCTACACGTCCTTGGCAGATTGTCAGTATAGACTTATTCAACTATGCGGGAAAAGAGTATCTGATATTAGTTGATCATTACTCAGACTTCTGGGAAATTGAACTGCTTCCTGACTTATCCACTGAAACTACAGTTAAGAGGTGCAAGGCACAGTTTGCATGTCATGGCCAACCAGATAAAGTTATTTCTGATAATGGCCCTCAGTTCTCAAGCTTACAATTCAGAAAATGTGCCTTTTGAATGGGAGTTTGAGCATGTAACTTCCTCACCATGTCATCCACAGGCTAACGGCAAAGCTGAATCTGCGGTGAAGATTGTAAAAACTTTATGCAAGAAAGCAGAAAGTGATGGTAAAGACCAGTGGAAGGCCATCTTACATTTGAGGAACACTCCAACTGTGGGCATGGATAGTAGCCCAGCACAGAGACTGATGTCGAAAAGATTAAAGACCTCCTTACCTGTGGCCAACAAGTTACTTAAACCCTCTGTGATACAAGGGGTACCGGAAAAGTCACGGCTTAAGAGGCAAGTGTTCGAGGCACAATATGACACATCTGCAAGAGATTTGAATCTCTTGCAGAGCCTGAATTGAATATCGGGGAACGAATCTGTATGAAACCGCTGCCTGGAGATCGAACAAGTCGTTGGAGAATGGGTACTTGTCTCCGAAAGGTTGCACCACGCTCCTATCTTGTGGACATTGACGGAACTCTCTATCGTCACAATCGTGTGGATCTGTGTGTGGCTGAAAAGCCTGGTTCACATTATCCAGTTGACAGGCCAGACTCGCCTTGTAATGCAAAGGCAAACTCACCAATTGTCAGTAGGGATGTACAGTGATGATGCCACAGACTAATGTTAATGACAGTTCGGAGCAAGCAGGTATATCGGACGAGAGTGAAGAGAAGAGCATCCCTGTAAGTGGTGAGAAGAGTAACCTCCGAGAGGGCTAAGAAACTCTTTATACAACGAGCGCCAGTCCTCACCCGCAGTGGTAGACATTCACAACCACCCAAAAGACTTAATCTGTAAATATGTTATTACAAGGATTCATCCAAATTTCACAATGCTCATTTATTAATATTAAGAGGGAGATGTTATGAGTGTTATGTTTTAGTTTATATGCAACTCTATGATTCATCTCCGTGGCACTTGTTTCCTGTGATGCGTTTCCTTTTCTGTTCTGTGGGTTCTCTTCTAAGAACATGACTTCTGTACACTAATGGCTTATACTGTCATTATTATCCACATAAAACAGACATTCCCATCAATAAACCCCAGTATACACACTTACATTCTTTATGAAATTATAAAAGAGTAATAAACAAGTGATGACAGCCTACATATTGGTATTTGTCCAGTCTTCCTTTTACCACACCTATCATCACTCAAATCAAACACCCGCAAGGGTGACTTATTAGGAATGGGATAGCTGAGAAAGAACAACCACTGAGGAAGGGCCAGGTCCCAAGAAGCTATATCTTTTCAAGCCATACAGTCCATAGTTTCTGAAATTTTTTGCAGAGCAAAAATATAGTAGCAAAGCATACCGTAAGCAGGTTAAACTTGAGAGATATGCTAAATACAGTGTTTAGTGTAGAGACGGCTCCGCTATGTCCTATGTAAAATTTAAGAATTGGGTTAGTCTGCCCAACTGTGATCTGGACATTTTTGGTAACATACTAAGAATCTCTCCTCACTGATTCCTAGGTCTGTTTTTACCTAGGTTTACTTTACAGGGGGAATTTATTTAGATATTTAGTCTATAAATCTGTATAGAGGTGAGAGATCAGACCAATAGTGTGAGTTGCAGACACTGGGGTAGACTCAGTTATTATCATCTGTATTTTCTCTTGGGCATATAGAGCATGTCTAAGCTGGAAATATTGTTAAAATAATTTGTTACTGAAATGAAAAGACACCATCCTTACATAGCACAGGCACTTTGTTGACATTGCCATTGGGGGAAAACCCCAAAGTTATACAATTTAGAGATGGATTTATTCAGGGGAGTATATTTTAAAAAGTCTCTAACACCCACAGGAAGCTTATCAGCATTCCATACTCTTCCCATGAGGTACAAAGTGGGACAGCTGTATTTATTATAGCTATTAGTTTCCAGTTGGAGCAGTGGATTCCGGTCTTGCACACTGTATTGTAATAGACAGAGGACCTATTGATCCCCTCCCAGGCTACTAGATGTTGTAGCTAGTATGTAAGGAAATAGACCCATGGGTTGGGAGCTGAAAGACCCCTGCGTCTTTAGGGAAGTGAAAAATCATAAGACTGATTCTGGAGTCCTTTTTCTTCCATATAGGATCATGAAAGAGACCAGAAGCAGTGATATCCAGTGAGTTATGCATAACATATATAATGGCTGCAGCATCCACCACATTTGAAGAAAGTTAAAAGAGAACTGTGGGGTAAGTGTTTTTCCCCATAGTTCTCTTAAGGGTCACGGGAGGACATATACTAGCGTCCTTCCGTGATCAAAGCTAAGGACCATGACAGTATCTTGGTTAATGCTCGCCTTAAAAAAGATATATATATAATGGGTCCAAAGTGTCTTGCTTTCTGGAGTTTTTGGTAGAGGTACAGAAGCAATGTGGTTAATATACCGCTGTTAAGCAACAATTGTGTAAGCTTGGTTTACCAAATGCAATATCTTGCGAGACTGAGAGTGTCCATAGCCGGTGAAACCTAATTTTTTGATACCCCAGAAGCTGCAGCATCCTGGCTTGACAGGAAGATCAAGTACAAGATATCGCTGTATATCTATCTGAATTTTTTTTTCTGCATGCAAGTGTTCCTAGTATCTTGATTTTGGTGGGACTATAGGTACTGTTCTTTGTCTTTTTTTTGAAGGCCGTGTTCAGCAGACTCAGCCATGGGATTGGCCCCTGTAATGTCTTCCCAAGTGGAAATCTGTTGTTTTGTGTTTTTTTTTTTATTTCCATACCCTCCTCAGATGCAGTGGAGTACAGTATGCAACGAAAAAGGCAGTATTGTTCTCAGTCTTAAGAATTGGGATAAAATGGACAGCCTTGTGTTCTGGATATTACAAATGCCTGAATATTCCAATTATTGATTTTTTTTTATTAAGCTAAAGGGTGGATATGGGTAAATTTGATCTTATCTCCTGGAATGTGAGAGGGATCCTGTAAAGAGACGGGCTATGTTTTCTTCCTTGGTGCAATTTCAGAATCCAGTGGTCTGCCTGCAGGAAACACATTAAGGAAAATGTGTCTTGCTTATCGAAAACCACATTTCCCCATGATTTCCATTAATTTCACTCCTCGTATTCGAGGCGGGATAGTGTATTAATATCTTCGGCAGTGTCCTTTTTCTGCACACAGGCCTTAGTGGACTCTCAGGGGCAATATATTTTTTTGTTATGTACTCTTGCTGGAATGCATTGTATGTTGGCTAATATTTATATACACCATACTCATATGAAGTTCTTCATTACTTTTTTCAGTTTGTGGTTTCTCACCTGGGGACACTATATAGAATTGTAGGAGACTTCAGCAATGTAATGCACTCAGCATATGATCATGTTCATCCAACTAGTAGCATGACAGAGGGCTCTGAGATGGCATTTGCCAGATATGTAAAGGAGGTTGGACTGGTGGATGTCTGGCATATGCAGTATGCAATGATTCATCAATATTCTTGCTGTTCATCATCTTATAAGTCTCTCTCCAGAATATACTTAGCCCTTTGTTTGGAAATGGATGATGTCCTTTGTAAAAAATTCACAATATGGCTATATGGTTTTTTCAGACCATTCCCCTTTTATCATTTTAGTTTGTACCAGGCTCTCACTCTCTAGACCTCCATGGAAAGCCAATCAATATTGGCTTTGAATATTATCGGAATCTGAGGATATTTCCCCAAAACGTATTGAGTTTTTTTCAAACCAATTTGTATATTGCTTCCTCTGCTGTTGTGTGGGATACAATGAAAGCTTACCTTCGAGGTCTACCTATAAAGGGCAAATCTTCCCTAAAGCGCGTCTCTGCTGAATGGGAAGTTCTGTTGAGCGCAGATGTCAAAGCAGCGGAGGAGGAGTATGTAACGCATCCTACACAAGACAGTCTTTGAAGGTAGAAGGATTATCAAAAGTTTTATAAATATGTTTCAATGGCTAAGGCTGAATCAAAATGCTCTCCTCACAACGTTACTTTGAGGATGGAGAAGGTATTGGACACCCCCTGGCGGCTATAGCAAGCTCTCAGAGTATTTCTCAAATCAGTCAGCCAGATGGCAAGTTGGTTACAGATGTGTAAGATATTGTTTGCGTATTTAGTACATTTTATAATGACTTGTATACATCAAAAGT
Source organism: Nanorana parkeri (assembly GCF_000935625.1). Taxonomy (NCBI): domain Eukaryota; kingdom Metazoa; phylum Chordata; class Amphibia; order Anura; family Dicroglossidae; genus Nanorana; species Nanorana parkeri. Next base: position 177,040 of record NW_017306739.1, read on the forward strand.
CTCATACTTACCGGAATCCCTTCGGGAGTTCCTTGGATCACTGAAATTCCCCTGTTTAGCAGCAAATGATAGAGAGACCCTACATTCTCCCCTTACTGTAGATGAGTTGCAATTAGCAGTTAATTCTCTTTCTAGTAACAAGGCCCCAGGAGTGGACAGTTTGCCCTCTGAAATGTATAAAAGATGTGGCCAGGTTCTTCTGGCCGGGTTCTTCTACCTGAACTTCTTGCAGTATTTAGTCAGGTGTTTGAGGAAGGAACTTGACCATATTATATTATGGAAGCAATGAAACCAGGTAAAGATAAATTGAATTTAGAATCTTATCGACCCATGTCATTGCCTAACTCAGATATAAACATTTTAGCCATGTGTAGTGAGGCACCCATTCCACAGC
>NW_017306739.1:178617-181416 GCF_000935625.1 Nanorana parkeri
GACACGGCCTCCTTACCAATGGTATCAAGTAGCCATTTTTAAATGAAGCCAGGTTATATAGAGCTTTTAGTTTTTTCCAGAATGTCAACTATCCACACGTGCCGTCTCAGTGTGTTTTAGAGAAACTAGCAGTAGCCTGGTGGAGGACAGCCTTAACATCATTGTAAATTGTGGGTAAGTAGGCCTTGTCTTCAATATCACTTTCCAGAGCTATGGTACACTCTCTTACTCTATGCAGGTCATGTCTGAAAAAAAAAGGCCGCTCTCATGCCATACACTTGTGTAGTTAAACTCGCTAGAGAAGTATTATAGAGCTGTACTGCAACATTTCTGTACAGATGAATTTCAGTGTGGATTCAGAAACAATCCTGCAATTAAGGCCCCTTTCACATGGGCAGTCCGATCGAGTCCGCCTGTCAGTTTTTCAGGTAGACCCGATCGGATGCCCAATGCAAATCTATGGGCAGCGGTGTGTAAACGGACGGGCATCTGTTTATACCCACCTAGCCCCAACTCCTGCCAAGTCTGGAATAACAAACGGATCAGTGTTCCGTATCACCGGACTGCATCGTGCTGGATCGGGGCAAATCTGCTGTAAACGGACACATAACAGTTTAAATCCGATTCCCCATAGAATTACATGGGGTCCAGCAGTCTCAGTTCTTACCTCCATCGTGCTGGATCGGGGCAAATCTGCTGTAAACGGACACATGACAGTTTAAATCCGATTCCCCATAGAATGACATGGGGTCCAGCAGTCTCAGTTCTTTCCTCCTTCGCAAGTTGGAGAAAAAAACAGTATGGACACAGATGTCACATGTACTGCTCTGATCCGCAGGATCCATACATGCATAAATGCATAAAGATTAATATGCTTCTTTAAATGTCACACGTACTGCTCTGATCAGGATCCGTGCATGCATAAATGCATAAAGATTAATATGCTTCTTTAAATGTCACACGTACTGCTCTGATCAGGATCCGTGCATGCATAAATGCATAAAGATTAATATGCTTCTTTAAATGTCACACGTACTGCTCTGATCAGGATCCGTGCATGCATAAATGCATAAAGATTAATATGCTTCCTTAAATGTAGCATTATGTTTCAGCCTAGGCCAGGCATTTTATTTTGCGTACTGATGCTTGATGGGATATGTAGTTCTACTTTTAATATATAACTACTGGACTGATTACCTCATCTTTTCTTTAGGACCATTTGTTGTTGCAAAATTCGGATCATCCCCAATCATTAGAAATGCTTAACCCTGTTATAAAGCATTAACACTGTCTCACTAGAGACAGGAGGCTGCGATAGGTCATATTGCCGTGCTTAAGAAGGTACATGGCCCTCCTTTGCCACTCTTACAGCTTACCCAGCCTATGCAAACTTAAAATCACTACAAAGTTGTCAATTTCAGATCCTTACCTTTAAGGCCAATGCTTCTAAAACTAAATGCATAGGGGGTCTGTCTAAAGGGACTTTCTCCATGATGTTCAGATAGATGTGCTTGAACATCCATACCTAGAAAACGGTGGATGTAATTGTGGGATTTCTTTCTCTTTGGACCAATAAAAGAAAATCATGTGCTTTATTTAGAACTAGCAGCAGATACCATGAGTTTTCTTTTAAAAGAACTACTAAATAGTTAAGTACTTTATGGGTTTTTAACACTCTGCACCTGCATTTTCAACACCAGCTGGAGGTATGACTTAGGAGAAGACCATATAATACACATTCTATTACCACAAATTAACATATTTACACAATCTAAAAAACCCTCCATTTTTCTTACTACTGGAAAACTCAATGCATAAAAAAGTTTGCAAAGTATGTGTTATTTGGTTTTCCAGTGCAGCTTGCCTATGTTTTCCTGCAACTTGGAACATGCAAACTACTCCCTCTATAATATTGATGTTTCCAATAATCAATTATATTAAAGCCATGGAAGATGCTTCTTCCACAATTTATGGTACCTAAAATACTTTTAAAAAAACACTTGATTATGTTTGAAGTTTAACATATCTAAGTAAAGTAAGATTTAGCATTAGTTTTCTGTTGTGCTTCCCCTCTTCAGACACCACTCTATTTTGCCTTAATATTTAGGGTAGCTTTATGTTTTCCCACTCGTTATAATCCATTCCAATTTCAGTTGTCTATACTATCCATAAATGTCATGAAATAAATATTCCATTTCTGCTTTCTTAAAAAAAAAAAAAAAAATTCTAATGCTTGTTTGTCATGGTGCAAACAGTAGAGAACTAAGGAATTCTGACTAGCCATCTGTCACAATGGTCCCAGCTAGGCTCACACCACTGGCGGAACTACCAGGGTCGCAACGGTCGCATATGCGACCGGGCCCTGGCCTTCCGCCACAAGGAGGGCCCCTTAATCTCCGATGTGCCGACATACAGCTCCCAGCCGGCCAGTGCTCTCACACTGTACGATGTTCGGAGACCCACTCTGCATGGACTGCACTACTCCGCCCATCTTCCAGTCAGCAGCTCCCATTCTGTAGCTGGGTGGGGTTCTGTGCTACTTATTATGCAGATACTGACGTGGGAGAAGCTCATTAATCAGCATAAAGGGGGCGGAGCTCTGAGCTGAGTAGTGGAGGGGACGTGTCTGGCTGTGTTGTATGGAGGAGATCGTTGTGCGGGGAGTGCAATGAAAATGGATATGAAAAGAAAAACATGCGTTCTACAATGTGAGTGTGACAATAATCCTAATTTATAGTCATCACAAGAAATATCGGACAAGATAATATTAAGAAACACAATTATCTTGTAAAAAAATAA
>NW_017306739.1:181859-227714 GCF_000935625.1 Nanorana parkeri
TATATACATATATATATATATATATATCTGTATCTGCTATCTGACATTGCACCCTCCTGCAATGTCAGATAGCCACCCCACCACCAAACACCAACTGCACTTGCACCTCCTTTTCTCACCACTCACTATGCCGCCACCCCCATCTCTTAACACCCACATCTTTCTGCATTCCACATAATTTCAATGCTCAGTCACTCTCCACCTCTCCCTCCTTCTCTTGGCATCAACTGTTCAAAATGCAATGCCTGAACTCCCCACTTCTCTCAAAACACACTGCTTCTGTTGCCACCCTTCTGTAACCACCCAATGCACCTGTACGTCCCTCTCTCCACCCCCTGTTACTGCAATGGCTCCTCTACCAAAATCCAAAATGCCTGCACACCCATTCTCTCATGCAAACGACCTCACATAGAGACTCATCTTTCTACCCACTGTTGCCCCCCTAACACTGTATGCCCTCAGCCTTCATTCTCACTGCCACAGCTGTACTACAACCCACCGAACACCATAACACCATGCATGTACCTCCTCTGTCACCTAGCCTGTGCACACTTACCCCACACTCACTTTATGCCCCCACCACTGTTATCCCACACCTAAAGGAAGTAGCTTGGAGTGGTGGCTACTTTGCAACACCCACAGGGACCATGAGGAACAAAATTATCCACCCCCCAGAAGAAAGGAGAGTTTCAGCATTAATTCAGAGATTATTTGAGGATTTACAGCTGAGTGATACACAATAAGCTAAAGTTTTGTTAAAGGAGAACTATGGGGTTAAGGCTTTTCCCCATAGTTCTCCTTAGGGTAACGGGAGGACACAAACTAGCGTCCTCCCGTCACCCTAGGCTCAGTATACCGTGAGCTGTAGCTTGCGGTATACTGAGACGCCGCAGTATACCGCGAGCTACAGCTCGCGGTATACTAAGATGCCGCAGCTGAAGCGGATCCCGACAATTATGTCTGGATCCGCCCAGCTGCGTGACTGACAGCTGGCTCTGCCTATCTAGAGGCAGAGCCAGCTGTACCTGCCCCCTCCCTGTCTGTTCTGCCAGTCAGCGCTGGCAGATCGGAGTGGGGAGGGGGGAATCCAGCCCCTCCCCTGTCACGGCAGAGAGCTGTGACAGGATCGAGAGGTGAGCGAACGCCGGTATGTGTTCGCTCACCTCCCGATCTACTGAGCCGACCTTTGACAGTCTCATTGTCACAGGTCGGCTAGAACTATGAGGTGAGTGAAAAGCACTCACCTCTGAGTTCTCCTTTAATAGTTGAGGTAGTTGAATGCATTTTTAACTGCGTTTAGTGTCACTTTAAAATTAGCTGTTTTGAGCAAGTTCAATGGTTAAAGTTTTGTTGTTGTAACATTGAGCCTTTTGCTGTTAAATGTAGCAATAGTAAGCAGTTCATCTTACATTAATTGCCTGTTAAGCAAGTTTATTTGTTGTTTGAAAGAGGATTGTTGCCTTACTGTGAAATATCCTCCATATTTTATACTATAAAATCTCCTTTAAAAATAAACAATGATAGAATATAAAGTTTTCTTACATATCAGACAATGCATTAAGCTTTAAGTTTAGTAACTATGTACTTGAGAACACATTGAAATTATCTGCTGATATGTTGTTTCCTCCAAGTGCATAATCCCTTTTGAAAAATTAATCACCCTTGAAAATTTCAGGAAGCAAGTGGCCTCCTTAGCTAAATGTCATTATCTGCTAAATAATGCAAGGTTATTGACATGTTCACATGGCTTCATCTGGGAAATGTTTGCACAGTAACTCAGCAAAGAACAATAGGAAATGTAGTCCTTCTGAATGTTACAGTCCTGGAAGACATGTTGGAAAGGTGACCTTATATTAGCAGAAATATAAACAGTTCTATAAACTAATATGTATACCTTATTGTTTTAATTTCTGGAAAATGCTGCAGCAAGTAAAACATATAAAGACAGGAAGCCCTCTTATATGTACAGTAAAAACCTTCAATCACAAACTGTGAAAGTGGAATTAAAATGTCCTGTAAAATTAGGTCACATGATCATGCTATGCTAATTCATTTTTTTTAAAGATGCAGCTTAGGAGAAGGGATCTCTGCAAAGGGTCTAGTAGGTAACATATGATATAGTCACTCCTTGGCCGACATGTCACATGGTGGCATTGTGCTGTCAGTAAGCCTGTTAGGCAGGCTAGAGAAAGAGTGAAGTAAATGTCACAATTTACACTTTGCTTTGCGTGTGCCAAAAAAAGTGGTAGAATTGCTTTTATTGTTGCTCCCAATGCAGCCTATAGGAAATGTTACCTAAATCAGAGGGCATTTGCTCCTCATCGCCATCTAGCATCAAGCATGCCATGCAAATGGCATTCAGCCAGTGTATGGCTAGGTGGATATTTTATAAATCATCCCCTTGTTGTTTTAGAGCTAACTCTGGCCAAACTAGAAAAACTTTTTTTTTTTTTTCCAGTTAACTTGAGTTATTTGGGTTAATTGGGTGAAGCTAATTGAAAATTCATTTTGTAAAGAATACCCAATCATGTGTAAGGATTTTTTTAAATCACTTAGCTTGACTTTAATCATCCTGTCATGTGCAAGCAAAAATCCTGCTTTTACATTTTTGAATTGCACGTGATTGGGTATTCTTTGCCAAGTGAATTTTCGTGTAGCTTTACCCATTCACTAAGTTAAAAAGAAAATTACTTTACATAAAGAAAATGTTTTACTGCTTTGGCAAATCAAACCTATTGTGTTCGTGATCATTTTAAAAATGTTAGTCCGGTCACTATGACATATTTGATACAAATATGTAATTTGTATGTCCAGTCATTAGGTGAAAATCCAGTCTCTTTTACATTCTTCCCAAAAAGAGGCCTCTTTGCAGAGATATCTCCAGCTGACCTTTACAGACAGAACTGATGAGTGTTCAGAGAGGACTGTATAAAAATTGAATTAGAGACATTTGGAAAGTAAACCGTTTCTACTCAGCTCTTGCTATGACATTTCATAATAATCTGTAAACAATAAAATAGTACTGCCCCCCATATTAAAAAAATATAAAAATGTATATAAATAGAAGTAAAATATAAAAATTGTATACACTTAGAAAGGTTAAGTAAAATAGACCCTAAACCAGCAAAGTTTCCATTTTAAAGAAGTCTCACTTTGCAATTCTTTCACACCTCAGTCACCTAATGTCCACAGTATATGTTGCCTTTTATCCCATGCACCTCTGTGCAGCAGTAGCGGAGACTCCGACAGTGATAGGACACCCCTCCTATTCCTGACCACACTCTGAAAGGATTTACAGCACTTATCTCACTGTCTCTGCACTTCCCAGACACAAGTGAGGTCACAGGAATGCAGGAGAGGGGTGTGCTGTCACATGAATGAGCACGGGCACTACAACTGGAAGGAGAGCCTTGCTATGTGTCAGAAAAGTGCAGAGGCAGTGAGATAAGTGCTGTTAATCAAGATGCCCATCTCCTTTGCAAACCGTGGTTGGGAATAGATTGGGGTGCTATCACTACGTTAGTTTCCATTTCTGCTGCACACAGAAGCATGGGATGAAAAGCAAAATATACTGCAGGAGTTAGGTGGCTGAGATGTAGAAAAATAATACAAGATGAGACTTCAATTTAACAAATCTTTTTTTTGTGTAGCACCTTAGCCTCCTGCAAACTGGGCACTGCACATGAAAAGCCAGTCCACAGCCCCACTGTTCCCTGAGGACATACCTCTACATCATTCTATTCCCACATGTGTCTATACACCCTGCATGTGCAGAAGCCACTGTTCCCACTGTCATTAGACAGCAGAGAGCAGCGGCTTCAGGCACAAAGCCAGTCAGACCAGCTCTGTGCCTTGTGATCACTGTGATTAGTTATCTATGTTTACATAACCAAGCCCTCCCCTTACTCTTACAACTGAGTAAATGAACTAATGAGTGGAATCCATCCATATATTCATTTCTAGTGAAAACAAGCTGCAGCAGCAACCAAAAATAAAGTTTGTAATCATTTTTAATCCTTTCAGCCCCCTCCTTTCTTGTTTATGCCAGCTCCATTCTGTTTCTGCGCCAATTTGCGTATTAATCCCCCACCTCTGTTATACTCCACATCTAAACATTAACCTAATTATTTCCATCCTCCCACTGTATGTGAACTGTCGTAATCCCTTCACCCTTTATTGTATCTAGTGCACTATTACCAAGCTCCACATTTTAACCCCCTCAATAGCTGCATGTTTCTTCATTTCAAAACAATTGTGTAAAAAAATCAGATAACCTTTCATTTTCTACTTTCCAGAAAGGGAAACTTTTGGGAAGGACAGGTTTGTACTATCATGCCATTTGTATTTGTAAAGTTTTACAGCAGAAAGTAAGGGAAATTTTTCTTTCAAATTTGTGGGTGTTTTTTTCTTCATAAAGTAAAAAAATAAAAAAACAGTGGTTATTAAATACCACCCAAAGAAAGGCCTGTCTCAAAAAAATATAAAAAATATACAATTAATTTGGTTACAGTGTTACATGATGAAGTAATTCTCAGTCAAACGCCACAGCACTGAAAACTAAAAAAATAGCCTGGCAATGAAGGGGGTTTAACATGCTTGTACTGATGTGGTTAAGCTAGCTCCAGTTATTGCAGATGCAGGCTTAAGGTAAATCTACTCTGCAAAATCCTCAAGGGCCACTGTTTTTTAATAAGAAGCTTGTAAAAAAGGTATGGTGGTATACCAGCTTCTTAACCACCTCCTTAACCCCCTCCCATCCGCCGAACGTTCAAAAACGGCCGGATGGGAGTCTTTTGGATGTGGGAGGGTGTCTTTAGACATCCTTCATGCTCGCGCACACCTCCTGGCATGCATGAGCGGGAAATCAGCAGAATTTTAAACAGCCAGTGACGCACAATCGCTTGTATGCTGCATCTCTCTGTGCGTCCCCCCCTTACATCTCCTCGTGGTCGCCGTCCCTGCGATCCCAGGCGTCCGATCTGGGATGGCTGATGTGGCTCTGTGCACTGAGAACGTAGGCAGTTCAGTACATGATCTCCCTCCTCTCCTTCCACATTCCTCTGTCACTCTCCGGTACAGATCTGTGCTTCATCAGCTTCTATGGGGGTCCCCAGGTGACATTAGGGGTCCCTAATGGGGACCTATCACTGTAATTTGATATCACATAGGGGGATGCCTATCCCCCTATGTGACAATTTGTCACAAAATAAATACAAATTTACACACACACAAAAACCCACAAAAGTCCCCCACCCCCACATAGGCAAAAATGTTTTAGGTGTGCCTACACGCAAAAACGACGATTGCACCAATTATGCAGCACTTATTACATATCACCGTGAACGTCGCTGTGAGAGCAATAATTCTAGGGCCATCAATCACTGATAACACTAAACTGAGGAGAGTTAACCTCTTTTAAAGGATCACCATTGGCCAATTTTGGGTATTGTAGTTTGTTTTGCAATTTCGCGGGCGTACGCAATTTTAAGGCTTCACATGTTTGGTGTCTGTTTACCTGACGTGACCCCGTCTTTTATATTTTACTAAAAAATTGGGTAATAATACATGTTTCCTAACATAACAAATGGAAAACAGGTTTTTATTTTTTGTAGTTTTTTTGTTATATAGTAAAAAATTAAAAACCTCAGTGGTGATTAAATACCACCAAAAGAAAGCTCTATCTATCCCCAAAACATGGTATAAAATTAATTTAAGTACAGCGTTGCATGACGGAATAAATCTCAGTCAAAGTACTGCAGCGCTAAATACTGAAAAATAGCCTAGACAGGAAGGGGGTGTAAACACCTGGTCTTCAAGTGGTTAAATGGAACATTTTAAATGTAAGCAAACATAGAAAAATATGTATTTTTATTTATAGAGACTTGACATCTCACCATAATTACATAAGAAATAGATGGCACCTTACCTTCAGATCAATAATAATCATGCTGACCAAACAGTGGTAGATTGGTGCCTAACAATCTTTATATTCAACTGTGGGTGGCCCAATCTGTAGCACATTTTGCCATCCATAGTAAAAACAATATGATAAATATGGATGTTTTGTTGATATGCCAAATGCTTCCATTATGTAGTAGATCAAAGTACTAGGGTACAATACCACATGCATTCATTGGTGTGGCTCTAGTATAGCTGCATATGTTATCACTATTCTTTAATAGCTTAATGTATATCTGCTAATCATTAAAGTTTAAAACGTATAAAACATGTTTTAGTGATCAGCAAAAAATATCTAAAAGTACCTAATTTATTTGATAAAGTATTTTGCCTTGTTATTTTGCAATGAATCTATGAGTTCATGATACTATCATTGAGCAGGACAATCAAGATAACAACTAATAGCACTTTAGAGGTAAAATATGTATGAAAGTACAAAGCCACAGCATTACATAGGGCTTCAAAAATATAAAACTTCATTTGCACCTATATTTATGTTTGTTAACAATGGCTGTCAAGACCAAGACAAGTGCAGCTATCATTATCAGTGCTTCTTAAATATAGTACCATGAGGACCAATACCACAATGACACTGTGGTTATAAAAGGCTGCTATATCACAACATAAATATATAGATAAAGATAAAGATACATTCACGTCCAATACCACTGGTAAAACTTTTAAGATACAACAATTTTTAACCTGCCACTCCAAAAATGCGATATGTATTTTAGAATTACAGTATATTGGATGCACCAAACTCAGTCTTGCAATACCTATAGAGGAGCATGTGGGTAATATTAGAAAAGGGGAAAAAAACATAGGGGTCTATTCACAAAGCTGCCGAGGGCAGCCGAGTGAATGACCGATCACAAGTGAAGTGAGCCGAACACTGTGAGCCGAGCGGCGTTTGGCTCTGCTGTTCTGCTCGGTCCTTCAGAGGGACCGAGCAGAACAGAAAAAGAGTGAAAAAAGTAAATAGAAAACGATTGTGCGGAGCTAGCAGTGACAGAAAATGTGTGTCCAGCAAATTTAAGCGATTTGAAAGCGTAGTGGTCTTATCAACCTTTTGGGCTGCAAAGATGCAGCGTGAATGTATAGGTTGGTGACATTGCATGCCAAAGGTCTTAATATGGATTTTAATGTTTAGTGTCATCTTGAATTGTGTGTATTTTTTTTTTTTTACTGTTTTTATTTGAGATATTCTATCTTATAATGTTTTTACCTTATCTGTAATATTATATAGAAATTTAATTTTCAATGTGCAATATTTATTAGATCTGTATCTTAGGGATGTGTGGGTTATGTGGGTTTTATGACCAGGAAGTCCTAGTATGCAAAATAGGGTTAACTATGAAAGTAGTTAAAATGAAGTTCCTATTCAGTTCCAACAACAAACCCCCACCCCATCCCAGGATGGCAGGCACACCTTCAAAACACATTGGGTAGAGGAAGAGCAGAGCACTACAGTGCCCATTGCCAGTCAGGACACCGGGTCTGGTAAAACAAACATTAGTGTTTCATTTCAACAGACCTGATTGTGCTGGATCAGGGGTAATCTAATGCAAATAGAAACATGCCCCTTTACATCCAATTCCCCATAGACTGACATGAGGTCTGGTCATTTCACTTTTTTTCCTTCATCGATATGGATGTCACAGTAGTGACATTGATCCATACTGCTCCGATCAGGAGGGGATCCATGCACAGATCCCCTCCTGATCAGCCCATGTGAAAGTAGCCCGAGGGGCAGTTTTAAGACAAAGGTTGCTTTATGTATATTTGACATTTTTTTAATTTTTATATTAGAAAAAAATTAAGAAGAACTGAAAACTGAACTATGTAGAGCTATATAAACGAACTAAAAGATTGCTCTAAATCATACTTGTTTAGTAGTTTTGTATAAAAAAAAACCGTTTATATGGATTTGTTTTTTGGAAAACAGTTGACTTAAGAGTATGACTGTGCTTTCAAAATGAGTACAGTTACCATGTTCTCATGGGTGCCTTTCCTTGCAGTCCTTCAAACTAAAATGTGCTCCTCTGCTTCTTTCCAATGCTTTTTCATGTATGACTTTGTTTAAACCTGTATTTCTCATTTTGGTTTTATCTGGATACACAGTGAAGAAAATGCTAACACACGTCTAATTGTTCTATACAAGATGAATTTGACCTCCTGAGACATACTGTAGATTATAATGCTTAAGAGAAATCAGATTCTCTCCTACCTCTGCTAATAATATATGCAATCCATGATTTATACGTAAGGTTGTCATCGATGGTAATATTAAAAAAATTAATCTTACAGGTGAGCTTGATATTATCATTTTTAAATTAAACTTCAATGTCTTTTACAAATGATCACACCAAACACAATGGAAAGAAACATCAAATAAAACCGGTAAACGTAGTCATTTATCCATATTTAATACAGCTAGTTTACTATCTATACCTATATAACATTTAATGTACCTAGTAAAATGCAACACAAAATAATGACAATAGATAGTATATGGTACAAATGAAATGGTAACATAATTCTAATAGTAATAAAGAATGCTGATATTCCCATCATGGAATAAAATTGCTCTCTTATTCATTCAAAAGGTAAGGTTAATACAACAGGCAAATTACCCCATGCAATCCAACAAATATTAGCCCTGGTAAACACTTCACAATTCTAAATCTCACCTTTATATTTCAAACTTACATAATTTCACAATGATTAAAATACCAATAAAATAGTGGGGGGATTGTTTTTGACTGCTTTCAACGTGCTGGGGACATTTACCAGAACCAGCCTCAGGATAACCTAACACAAAAACTGCCTGGTGCTGTAGATCTGTCACCCTGTGCAAACCCCAAAGAACTACATAAACGCAAAAGAACTACAAAACCTCTGGACTCCTTCTGCGGTAATTCAGAAATGCCCCTTCTTCTGGCCATGATGCCATCTAGGGCAGGTGTTCACATCACTATGCTATTACCTGTAAAACAGTGTTGCTCGCATCCCTCCAAATGCCGAGGAAGAGTTGTGGTGAGACACAGGGGGTGATTTACTAACCTAAACACACGCACACACCAGGTGCGTGTGATTTTTACACAGCAAAGCGTATTTATCAACCAAAAAGTCTCTATAAGCATGTTTCCACTAATGCCATATATGGAAAAATCATGCACATGATGCATATATAATGCTGCTTCACAGTTTAGACAAAAATGGTTAGTTCATGCATTTACATTCCTGCATTCATCATCGCAAGCAACACAAAGTAGAGCTAATTTACACAACATCACCTTGCAATTCATGCAGGGCTTTGCACAACACACCTGCTGGGTGTGTACACACTACAAAGGTGTTTAGATTCCACCCATAGATCATGCTGGGAGGGAACACACTACAGAGGTGTATACATGTTTGTGGTGTGTTTATAAGGTTAGTAAATCAACCCCACAGTCTCCGCAGAAGGCTACAAATTGATAGAAACAACTACTTTCTCACAACCTTTAGCAATCTGGAAATATTCTGGCAGTGTCTGCACAGTAAGACATTATAGGCATGCAAAGGGCCATACTCCAATACTTGAGTTGCTAAAAGTATGGTCCTGTAGAAGCCTACAAGGACTTATTGTGCAGGTGCAGACAATACCAAGGAGGATTTCTACCCAAGGTGAAGTAACTAGTGCAGCAGGACACAACTCTGTTACAGAGGCTAGTGACAGAGGTTATTAAGGTAGCCTCTATCAGAAGGGGTGGGGCTGAGTTAGAGGAGTTTCTTATACGCTGGATTTCCATGTTGCGGTCTGTGTCTCCACTGGGGAGATTGGCCTTTCCATTTGTACTAGTGGCCATTGTTACTGAGGAAGAAGTGAGTGGAAATCCAAAATTTTTGAGTTCTCCCCAGAGCAAAAAGGTGAGTGTAATCTTCCAATGGGGACATCTGTTCCAAGGACAGATGCCAAAGAGGGAAATTCCCCATGATTTGTAAGATTTCCTCTAATTTCCTGTTGTGTCACTAGGGCAGGATGTAAAGAGAAATGTCTCCAAAGTTACACAAACAGCAAAAGAATAACCTGGCCGGGAGTATACCCCTTCCCTACCCTAGCCAAAGATAAGAAAAAGTTTTGGCCCTAAATACACAGAAGGAATAATTACAGTGGGCTTAACTCTAGGGAAGATTCACAACTACCCCAAAACTAGTATTTATCACCAAGGGTCAAATACTAGGTTTTGTCTAGGTAACCTTTGAAAGCAGTTTTACTTACCTTATCCCTGTAACGTTCAGCCCAGGAGTTGTGGTAAGATCACAGCTGCGGACAGCTTGACATCTGTTTTAGAGTTTGGCTCAGGTCAAGGGTTCACTTTCGCACTCTGTATGTTTAGGAGTGATGGTGGAACCCTCTATAACATCATATGCCAACCACAGGCTACAAGAAATGGGAATCAGGTTTAGTGAAGGTAGTGTTCCTTTCCACAAGGATGAGGGTATAACCTCTCAGGATAGTGTTAGGAGTATTATTATGAACAGTAAATAGGTTAACCCCGCTATTGGCAGGGGGACAGGTCAGACTATCTGGATAGAATCGCCCAATGCCTCTAACTATTCATATACACTGTAAGCAGTTTGCAATGTTAGTATAATATGCACAGAGTCACAATATACCCCCAGCTGACACTTTCTATTGAATAGCCTGAACTGAGGCAGGGTTACTTGCGGTTGAGATGGTTAAGTCCAATGGCTGGTACCAGCTCAGCTGCTCCAGGAAGTTCCAGGGGAGACTCCAGGAATCCAGGAGGTTTCAGAGTGCCCAGCAGATGAGAGAGGAAGACAGGGGGTTGCAGGGAGGGATCCCTGAATGTGCACTGTGCCGTAGCAGCGGCGGATTAGTGCGGTGCGTCTGAGGTTTGACCTTTGAGCAGGTCGGGTCCTGTAGTGTCAGGTTCGCTGGCGAGTTGCACTGGCTCGACGTTCGCAACACTAGAACGCCGAGCTACTGCAACTCGCGTCATTTTAAGGAGGCGGAGATCGTGAAGTGGGAGGAGTCAAGAGCGCCGCCCGACACCGCGTCTCCTAGTGACGTCACGCCGCTGCTTTGAGAGGCCGGCCCGCGGCCCAAAACGCCGGGTACGAGAGATCCCATTACAATCCCTCACTCACGCAAGCTTCATCTTCTCTGTGCTACCTGTTCTGTGAAGCCTCTTCTCTGTTGCGCTTCATCCTTTGGTGGCACGATGCATCGTCACATATGATGCAAGACCAACAGTTCATCTACAAGTGCATCAGATGGAACAGGTGAACACCGGATTCCAGGAGAGAAAAGTGTAAATGGGCATTTAACCCTTGCAGTGGAGCGCCCCTGCACATAAAGGGTTAAATGCTAGATAAAGTTTAGAATTTTTCCGGGAGTTCATCTTTAAAAAAGAACTCCAGGTAATTTTAAAAAATAACCTTTGCACTGGGGCTACCCCCGCACTCCAAGGGTTAAATACTTGTTTTTATCTAGGGAGGAAAAAGTTTAACTCACCTGATCCTCCGAGCCAGCTGGCTGTGACAGCACTCCCTCCTGCCTGTCTCCTCCTCCCATGCAGCGATGGAATATCCCTTGGTATCCTCACTTCCTATACACAGTGTATTAAATGTGATTATGTATGGGTGCTTAGACCGCTGCAGCTGAGTGGGAGAGAGGCTCCAGGGAATGGTCTAAGAGCCAGATGTCTGTGAAGGTTCTCATTCATCCAGGTCATGGTATATCTGTAAAAAAGAAGTCAAGGCAACTGGATTTTGCTTTCTTGAAGATGTTTCACTGGACATCCGACCAGCTTTCTCAATTCAATTACAGATAAGAGCCAGATGGCTTGGAGAATCAAGTGAGTATAGCTTTTTATTTTCCTTCCTAGACAAAAAATAGCACTTTAACCCTTGCAGTGCCGGAGGGGGGGGGGGGGGGGGGGGGAAAAGGGGGGGGGGGGGGGGGAGGGGGTAGTCAGAGTTCTGCTTTAATAATGTGGTTACCTCATACATTCACTTGTAAAAAAAGACAAAGGTTTAAATTTAAACTGATCTTTCCTCAGGTCCCCAATGCCATATTTTACTGATTTTTTTAACTTGGATTTAATGGCATCATTTGATAAAAATATATTTGCATAGTAGAAGAAGCCAGTAACTTCAATATTCTAAGGATGGATGATAAGATAAAATCCTTTGATTTTTTTTTTTTTTATTCTCCCTTTCAAGTTTCCCAGACGTCTCTGCCCTTATACCTCTGTTATAAAGGAGTTCTTTATATTTTGGTTCAGCTGTATTTTTCATTCATGTTTGTTTTGGAAATCCAAAGCAGAAAATCTGAAAAATTATAAAGCAGCTGTATAACAGGTAAAGAACAATCTGGATTTTTAATAACTAGCAAAATGTTCCTGTGTATAGTTGGTTTCAGTTGAGTACTCCCATATATATTAGAAACGTCTGATGATTAAAGACTTATACAAACTTAAGCTGGTCATACACCTATAGATTATCTGCAGATTTTCTATGATCAGATGGAAAAAGTGCAACAGATTCCTCCATCTACGCTAAACTGTGTGGATGGAGGAATCTCCATCCACACAGTTTAGAATATTCGAACTCGAACTCAATGCAAGTCAATAGGGGTCGAACGTTCGAAAATTAATGTCCCCTTTAAGAGGGCTTATATGCAAGTTATTGGCCATAAATGGTGTATGGGGGTCCGGGTGCTGCCCTGTGGGACAGGAATCAATACCAAAAAAACGACAAAAAAATACCGTTTTTAACCACTTGAAGACCGGGGTGTTTCACCCCCTTCCTGGCCAGGCCATTTTTCAGTATTCAGCGCTGCGGTACTTTGACGTTTATTCCGTCAATATTAATTTTTTGGTATAATATACACTAAATAGACACTAAGCATGTCAACCTTTAAAATTGTGCGCGCACGCGAAATCGCAGAAAACAACCGCAACCAAAATTGGCCATAGGCGACACTTTAAACGTTTTTACCGCTCATCAGTTTAGTGTTATATTATTGCTCTCACTCCGCCGTTCGCAGCGATATGTATAATGGGCGCAATCATCGTTTTCGTACATAGGCGCACCCGACGCATGTTTGCATGTGTACGTGGGGGGGGGGCGGGGGACTTTAAAACATTTTTTGTGTTATTTTTTTAATTATTATTTGTGAATATTTTTTTTAGCTTCTTTATTTTTTTTAATGCTGTAATTTTTTTTTAAACTTTTTTTAGACAACTTTATTGCTATAACATAGGGGATTAAGAAATCCCCTATGTAATAGCCAGTTCACCAAACAGGTCCTCTTTATGGAGACATCAGGGGTCTCCAAGACCTCTGATGTCACCTAGGGACCCCCACAGAAGCTGATGAAGCAGAGATCTGCTTCATCAGCTTCTCTCCGGTGTTCTGCACCGGAGAGTGACACTGAATGACACTGCATCGGAGAGTGACACTGAATTGTTAAAGGAGCAGTGATTTTATCATCACTTAAAGGGTAAAGAAAAATGAAAAGTTCCTTCAAATATCATGACTGGGGGGTCCCCTTAACCTACCTGTGAAGTGGCGGATCTGAAGGATGTATAGAACCTGCTGCAGCAAAACTGACATTTCCAAAAAAGAAAAAAAAATGGTTCCTCTTAAAGTGTGCAGTTCCCCCTCCCAAACAATACCAGACCCTTTATGTCTGGTAGAAATGTTAGGAGGGACCAATTTTTTTTTTTAAACTGTGTAGGGTTCCTCCTAAAAGTCATACCAGGTCCTTAAGATCTGGTAGGAATATTAAGGAGTGACCCCATGTACAAAAAAACTAAAAAAGAAGTGTTTGGGGTTCCCCCTAAAAGTCATACCAGGCCCTTAAGGTCTGGTAGGAATTTTAAGGAGGTACCCCACCCCCAAAAATGGGGGGGGACATGGGATCCCCCCTAAAATTCCATACCAGACCCTTGATCCGAGCATAGGCCTGGCAGGGCCGGAAAGGGGGGACAAGCGATGCCCCCTTTCCTCCCACACCAGGCCACATGCCCTTGGCACTGGGAGGGTATCTCCGTGCCGATGGGGACAAGGGTCTCGTCTCCACAATCCTGACCCGGTGGTTGTGGGGGTCTGCTGGCAATGGGGCTTATTTGCATCAGGGTACCCCTTTTATTAAGGGGGCACCCAAATTCCGCCCCCTCCCCTGTGAATGAGTAAGGGGTACTTGTACCCCTACTCATTCACTAAAGGGTTAAATAAAATCGTTATTAAAAAGTCCGGACTTTTGATAAAGTCCTTTATTTGGAAAAAAAAACAAGACATGTTTTTGACATGTCTTTTATTTTATTTTTTTAAATGCATCCACCGACATAATCCAGGGTCAATTACGGCGTCCAGTGTTGTCCATGACAACGACAGAATAAAAAATTAAACAATAAAAGATAAAGAGACAATTTTAAAAACCCACGGTCCTGTACGCTCCTGCCGCATAACGGCATTTTCTCAGATGCCGGAAAAACAAACACAATTGGGCAGAGCTAGCTGTAACCAATTGTGTAGTTTACCGACATCTAATAGGCAGGCCATGATTGGGCAGAGTCATCATGACTTTGCCCAATCATGGCTCTAATTCAATACTGAGCCCTGATTGGGCAAAGTCTTGCACCTGACCAGCAGTCAGGTGCAAGACTTTAACAAATCAGAGCTTCAGAGGGCATTTTGCCTTATGGAATGTCCGCGGTCGAACAAACTGCGAGCATCCCATAAAGTTCGGCGTTTGGCGAATGCTTGAACTGCTGATGTTCAGTTCGAATCGAACACTCGGCTCATCCCTAAAAGTGATGTATGGGGGCTTGGTGCAAACACAGTTCACCTGCTGTCACACACCTTCCAGCCCAATCATGAGCATTCCCTTATTCCTTTATGACAAGTAGCTAGGAAATAGGGAATGCCCCTGCTGCAACTGATTGGGCCTGGAGGTGGTTGTGTCAGTCATAGTTTTGTGAGTGTTTGGGCCAACTAAGTTGAATCAGGTTTGCACCAAGCCCCCGCACATCACTGTTTACAAAGAATACCTAATCATGTGAAAGGAAAATTTAGAAAAAAGGAAGTTTTGATTGCACATGATTGTATTATGGAAGCCAGCAGTACTTCACTTCATTTACTAAAATTCCCTTGCAAGCTGAACAGCCTATTTGCCTTTAATAAATCAACTCCACTATGTCTTCAGTAAGTTTGTCTCTGTGGGATATTTTAAATACAAATTTTCGATTATGGAGTTTAGGGTTGAAAAAAGGATTTAGGCAAACAAGAAATGTTTTTCTTCAGTTCAGCAAGATGCAATTTTACTAAATAAGTATGCGGTTTGTCTTTACAATTTCATACAATGAGTGAAATCAAACAATGTATTTGTTTCCTAATTTCATGATAATTAGTTGTGCATTAGTGCTTACCAGTGCAAGCCTGGTGTTTGGCATCCTAGTGTTTTACCAAAATTAAATAATGACCTTAGACAGCACTCTTAAAAAGAGAGATATTGTTAATATCACCGATTACATTTTGTATAACACAGTTCAGCTCTCTTTTCTGGACAATAATTGAAAACAGTTCAACATAATTCTTAGCAGGGGATCAATCATAACATTTTTTTTCTATCAGGATTATTCACAGTTCCTTCATTGATGCGGCTTTTTCTGAAGATGTGATTTTAGACCTTTATCATTAGCCTGGAGACGATCGCTAAAATGTCAGCATGAAGTCACCAGTTAATTGATTTGTTTAACTTTGCCAGCTGCTTCTCTAGTTTCTTTTATTTCATTATACTGTAGCAGTCAGAATGGCTGCTGGTTTTTTTTATCAGAAAGACAGACAGAGGCCCCAGTGTTTAGGTCATGTCGTTTTAGATGCATTATTAATAAACTTACAGTGCAATTGCTATTGTGGTGCAGTAAAAAATAACCATAGTAAAATTTTATTAATTAAAAGGAAAACGTTATTTTATCTTGGAGAAAAATATATAATAAGAATGTGTGTGTGTGTGTGTGTGTGTGTGTGTGTGTGTGTGTGTGTGTATGTATGTATGTATGTATGTATGTATGCAAGACTTCTTGCTGTTAATGTCCCACTTTCACTGACCCACACTACCTGGTGTCATGGAAATCCCTGTCCCTCATGGGTACCATGGACCATCATTGCAGATGTCAGGATAGAAAGCATTGAGAGACCAGTAAACATCCATTTGCTGATGCCTATAGAAAATGAACTGAAAAGCGATCAGCTCTGATCCCTTTTAGTGCCATCTAGAGGTGTCAAACCCCAGCTGCCGTGGGTGTGGTAGAAGCAAACTAAGCACGATCGGTGTTCTAATAGCTTCAATAGACCCCTGATGTCTCCTTAAGGGTAACGTGTCACCTACACTCTGCATAGGGGCTTATCAGATCTCTTGGGATAGCAATAAAGTTAAGTAAAAAAAAATCAAAAACACCCAAAACATGTTAAGTCCCTGCCGCCACCTATACACACATACAAATATGTGCATTGAGTGTGCCTGAAACAAGAAAGAGAATTGCCCCACACATGCACATCCTGGAGTAAGAGCAAAAAGGCTTATGAACAATTTTGGATACCCTAATTGTTTGCCATTTCACAGGTGTGTGCAGTTGTGCAGTACAAAATTTACAAAACTAATACCCTAGGATACAAGCCCTTAGTTTTAAATATTGACATCCATTTTCAGCAGATAATTAAATATTACATTAATTTGCTAAATGTGAATTGACTTCTGGGGGTTTAGTGCCTTGGGAACTGAAAGTCAGCCAGAAGGGGCCCATACAGATGTGGACCCTTGCATGCAAAAAAGAATCCACAATTTTCTCCAAAATGACTTGAAGCTGACCAAAGCAATTGACATTTATCATTGTTTATTCTATATTTGATCAAATCCAGACTTTGCTTTTGACTTAACCAAATATGTATAATTATAAAATAAATGTCATGGACAAATATTGTCATGGGCAACATTTTGTTGCATAAAATGTAGTTGCAGTCACTGCAAGCAAGTTACTTCTGCAGCTCTTGGTCCAATTTCTGCATATGCCAACAGGTAGTTTAACCCACTCTACTTGAGCAAACTGCTCCAGCTTTCTCGGGTTTGAAGGTTGCCTTCTCCAGACTGCATGTTTCAGCTCTTTCCAAAGATGTTCACCAGGATTCAAAACAGGGATCAGAGAAGGTCACTTCAGAATATTAAATTGTTTTGTTCTTGGCCATTCTTGGATGCTTTTAGCTGTGTGTTTTGGGTGATTATCTTGTTGGAAGACCCGTGACCTGCAAATGAGCTTTCTGACACAGGGTGGTACATTTCAATCTATAATTTCTTGATAGTCTTGAAATGTCATTATGCCCAGCACAGATTGAAGGAACCCCATGTCAAATGCAGCAAAGCAGCCCCAAAACATAACTGAGCCTCTTCCATGTTTCGCCATAGGTACAGTGTACGTTTAATTTTATTGTCTGTAAACAGCTGATGTGACTTACCTAAACGTTCCAATTTTGTCTTTGCTGTCTAAAGAACATTCTTCCAGATGCATTGTGGCTTGTCAATAGCTGTTAGCTGTGAGCACTTTCTTAGCATATTAGCATACTTTCATTGGTAATTAGCAGCCATCTTTGAAAATAAAATGCTTGATCTGGTGATATATACGATAAATAGTGTACGTTGGACTATATTTTTGTGGTTCTGTATGTTTGAGTGCCTCTTTTGAAGAGAGCAGAACCCTCATTGAATGCTGGCAGTCGCTAAACCACTTCATTCACTTTTAAAATGATACTGGGATTGCTGTTCTTTCTCCAAAATTTGTTTTAAAGCAGCAGATTGGTTTAGCTCTTGTGCTTGGAAGCAATCTACAAGATCACTTTGTGGTGCAAACTCAATACTTCTACTTTGTTAAATATGCATTGAAGAAATATAATGCTGTCTTCCTTCTAAAAATGCTAGTTGCCTGTCAGTCTCTGGCTTCAGTACTTGAAAACACTGAACTTGAAGAAGCATGCTGATCAGATAGGTCCGATAAGCTGCAATATATACAATTTTTGTTCTTGGGGTTGGATACCCTTATATACTAGATCTTAGTTTTTTTACAAAGCAAATAAACCTTGATGTTTTTACTATTTGTTATTGACAAGACCACCTGTACTTTTTGTACCCTTGTAATATTGCATTTGAGCTTCTTATAGTGTGGTTTCCATGGCTTTATAAGTGTTTTTTATAGGGTGTGACAAAAGGCTCCAGAAGACCCCAGGAGTAATTGGTGAGAGGATCTATATTGCGCTTAAATGGTGATGTCTTTTTTCAGTAAGGACTGCAGACTCCTTGGGAGATGACGGATTCGCCGGGTTTTCATCTCGGTGGAATGTCGCAAGTGCTTTAAAAGGTAGAAGTTTTTGTGTGAGAGACACTCCAAGTATGAACACAGGTTAGGTTGGAGTTGAGTGTCAGAATGCTGATGTTTTCTGTTACATTTTATGTGCTACCCCTGCAAGGGAAGATGCTATGTTACCATTTGCTGATGCAAAATGAACAGGGGGAAGGAACCTTTCAACTCTTTAAGTAAAGTTGTTCAGGTAGCATTTTCTGCTGTAAGGAACCCTTATGGCCTATGACAGGCATATGCTGCCATCAGACAAGTTTGCACTCCTATATAAATCTATGGGATTGCAAAACAGGCTCGATGTTAGAAGAACATCAACTGCAGGTCAGATGCATCTGTCAAATTCTGAATACTTTTTCTCTTCATCCTGGTGACCATTGTCATCAAGATAGACAGAAATGGAAATTCAAAATGTTACAGTTGTTACTTGTAGACATTTGCACAACAAAAAATGTGTTTCCAGACGAAACAAATGAAAACAAAAAAAGTTTTCATTTTTTTCGTCAAAGAAAACAAATTTTTATGTTTCGGATTCAGAGGCAACGAGCCTCCGAAACCAGACCCTAAAACCACAGAACGAGCGGCGGCCATATCTCATTTTGGAGTAGATCTTGGTATACACCAAGATGGCGGCGCCCGCATGTTTGAGCACTGTGATCTTGGTGTATGCCAAAATCTACTCCAAAATGGCAGTGCGCATGCGCAGAACGCGCCAGCAGCCAATATGGCCGCCGCTCGTTCAGCATGTGATTTCACCATCATGTGACATCACACGCTCCACCTCCTAGATGGCGGTGGGCATGCGCAGAACACGCCGGCGGGCAACATTGTACACTTGTGTTAAATAGAGATAACCTGTGCTAGAAATCAAATAACACTCTAAGAGCAGCTAGGCAAGTACACCCAAAATAATAAAAAATAAAAATAGCACTGCGCTTCAACAAACTAAACAACCAACAAAATATATTCCTAGAATGTGATTTTTTTTTTTTATAAAATGTCAAAATACCATGAAGTGATGAAACGTGTTATCCACAACAACCACAACACAATATCTGTGATAATAAAACTCTTGGTCTAATGGTCTACACACTATATACCATAATGGATAAATATTAGGAGAAAATGTGAATAACAAAAAACATATACGTGCGCTAAAACATCTCATATAATGTATACATATAGAAAGTTCTGTATAAAATCCCACAAGTGATGTTCAACTCCCACTTAATCTACATATCCAAATGTTTAGTCCACATCGGCTGAAATCAGCCATACATTGGCTGCCTTTTGGCTGCACTTCGGTTAGCCGAACATCTGCAGAAGGACTTCGACTCAGCCGATCCAGATGTTGGATCGGCTGAGCCTAAGCTCTGGTAGCTTACTCGATGTCATCCGCCCAATTCTCATAGGGCCGAACGGCAGTGAGTTAATAGCCGAATGCCGCCGAGGCTTTCAGCTTGACTATTCTGCTCGGTGCAAGCCATGGTAGCGAGAAGAATAGAAAATCAATGAACATAGTCAAAACAAAAAAAGGTTGAAAAAATTTAAAAATTTAAATAAATACTAAAATTTTAAAATAAAGAGAATTGGGTGGGGCTAGCAGTGACAGCTAGCTCCACCCAACGGTTTCCTATTGGCCAGCACCTGATTCTTCTAGCAGGTCCAGGAGAATGAATAACAACTGGGTGGAGCTGGGCGTGTCATCACAGCCGGCTCCGCCCGGTTGTTATTGTTTAATGACAGTTCAGCATCCCCAGGTCATGTGTGGACGCTGATCTGCCATTACAACCAGCTGTCATTTGTCGAAGATACGGCTGGATCCTTCAGCTCCTTTGTGAATAACCCCCTAAATGTGTGAAGAGATATCTTCTAACTTTTATAATCCACACTACCTCTGTGAATCAAAAAGAACAAACGTGTGGGCGCAAGGCTGAAGGGGCTATATGACTAAGTGAGACATAGTGAAAGATAAAACAGAAGGAGATGTAGTACTTACTTTGAGTGGATCTCAGCACCAGATGGGGGCCGGTCTGTGGGGAGGATCATGAAAACCGAGGTGTGTATTCGATGTGCGGGTGCAGTGCACAGTGCAGGCGATGTGCGGGGTGGCGTCTGGCTGGGCTCCTGTGGCTGCAGCTGCAGGTGGAGAGGCTCGATCTGTGTGTGGACCGAGACTTGGCCAGTGCCCGGGCCGTGATGATGATGTTGAATGAGAGGGCGGCCCATCACTCCCCATCACAGCAGCGGTGACACGGACTATATTTGTGTGCCACTACCCGCTCCCCCGTCCATCTCTCTCCTCTCTTCTCACCATCGCTTCCCTCCTCGAGATGAACAGCCTCAGGCAGCATGCCAGTCCTCATTGAATACACACCTCGGTTTTCACGATCCTCCCCACAGACAGGCCCCCATCTGGTGCTGAGATCCACTCAAAGTAAGTACTACATCTCCTTCTGTTTTATCTTTCACTATGTCTCACTTAGTAATATACACCCTTCAGCCTTGCGCCCACACGTTTGTTCTTTTTGCTCCACAAGCACAGGTACTCCTCCTTTCTCCAAGGGCCGCAGCCTAGGTAGAGCTACTAAATGAATGTCTCCAGGTTCAATCTGAGAGCGCTGTCCGTGCTAATTTTGTGTGCTTTTTACTACCTCTGTGAATGCAATTTGTGAATCAGTGCTCTCCACCGTGCTCAAAGATGAGATCTGGCCGCACTCATCGACTTTTATTTTTCAGATGAACAATTAGAGGCTTTGTTGATATAAATAGAACCAAATCCTCGCCCTCGTTTTCTGACCTTTTTTAACCTTCAACGCCCTTGACGGAGGAGGAATTGTTGGACTTGGGCCTTAAGTTTGCACCAGTAAACAAATTTGACACCTATAATGATTTTAATAAATGTGTTAGAAAGTTAAATATAAAAAGATATTATGCTAATTTACAAGGTTCGATGGTAAGAGGGAACAGAGTAGAAATACCGGATAGATTTGTTCATACAGCGTTAAAGAATAATTCTGTTTTTAATCCACAAAATAGTTTGAATCACCACAAGGAAGTTTTCAAAACCTTCATAGAAGCAGAGATACAGGAATTTAAATTCCAGCATATATGAGATAAAGATTATAACAGCTGTGGAATAAAAAGTTTGGAAAGCAACAAGGATATAATAACCAGACCGGCAGATCAAGGGGGAGGAGTTGTGGTTTTAGATGTTATTACGAGAGGGAAATGGCTCGAATATTGGGAGATGAGGATACCTATAAAAAATGTAACGATCCCCCAAGTAAATATAAGAAGGAATTAGAGAAATTGTTAAAAAAGTTATTTTAAAGAAGAAGGAAAAAAAAAAGAGTGTAAAAATCTGTTACCGTCCACCTCAAGAATACCAGTAATGTATTTGTTGCCAAAAATACATAAAGATGCTATCAACCCTCCAGGTAGACCAATTGTGAGTGGTATTGAATCGTTACTATTACGCACAGGTAATATGTGGACCAATTTTTACAACCGCTGGTTAACAAGACAAAAGCTTATTTAAAAGATAGCAGTAATATTATAAAAATCCTAGACGGAATAAAAGACACAAAGGATCTAATCTTGTTACGATGGACGTTGAATCCTTATATACGAATATTGGTCAAAAATTATGATTGGAAGCTGTGTTATGGGCATTAACAAAGGATGATAATCTAGAGAATGAACAGAGCAAGTTTATCATTAAATGTACAGACTTTGCAATGCGGAATAACTATTTTTGGTACTGTGGGGAATATTATCTTGAACATAGAGGTGTTGCTATGGATGCTAAATTCGCCCCGAGTGTAGCAAATTTATTTATTGCCAGATGGCAATCATTTTTAGCACCAAATGGGAGGGCCTGTTTCGTCTGGCGAAGGTATATAGATGACATTGTAGTGCTTTGGCAGGGGGATAGGACATCTCTTGTTCAATGTTGGAACATTAATCAGAATAAGTATGGAATAAAGTTCACCAAACACAGTAGTGAAGAAGGGATCCAATTTCTACATCAATACTGTACATGTTTCTATAACAGGGGAAAATATGTACAAAAAACATAAAACAATAAAACATGGTTTATAGCAACAGATCATAACAGTTATATACCGACAACCAGCTGCCACCATCATAATTGGATTACTGGAATACCCAAGTGACAGTTAACTAGAGTCAGACGTAACTGTACATTAGATAAAGACTTTGAGGTACAGGCTAACGATATTGAAAACCGTTTCTTGGAAACGGGATATAACAAGCTAGAGATGGATAGAACAAAAAAAATAAAGGTAAAAAAATAGGTAAAACAAATAGAGGTGTAATAACAAAAACAAGAAAAAGAAATAATAAGGATTATACTATTAAAAAAGAAAAATAATCCAATTCCAGCCCAATACAAATAATAAGAGGTTTAATATAAAGAATGTATTTCCTGTGGAACAACGCATGTTACATACTTGCTTGAATTAATTGAGTTCACTAAACATAGTGTATCTAAACATTTTAAACTGTACCACAAGGACGCAGTGGGTCTAAAGTTCTGTGGAGTTGATAGAGCTGTGAAATACTGGAGAGGGAATCATTTAAAAAGAGAAATCTCTCAAAGAGAAACAAAGTGGATATATCTGTTAGACACCGTGGTCCCAAGAGGTTTGAATATCGAACTGGATTTGAACTGTTTTCTAAGGAATGATTAATTGGTACAATCAGATATAATTATTAGTGTTCTTAGATTGTGCTGGTTAATTTTCTTTTTAGATGTATCCCCATAATTTTTCTTAGTTCATTAAAAGTTTGATGTACTACTTCGCAATCTCTCAAGATTGTCTGATATTGATATTTATGGATATCCTTATAGGGTTCACCATTTTATTGTATAGAGTATATACATTATATATAAAAAACATTTCCCACACTATGTTCATAAGTCGGTGAGTGCGTCGGTGAGTGCGACCAGATCTTATCTTTGAGCACGGTGGAGAGCACTGATTCACAAATTGTTTACGCATTCACGGAGGTGGTGTGGATTATAAAAGTTGGAAGATATATTCTCACACATTCAATTACTTTATTGTATTAAGAAGGAATAGACTGCACATATGGATATGTAGATTAAGTGGGAGTTGAAGATCACTTGCTGGATTTAATACAGGGCTTTCTATATGTATACATTCTATGAGATGTACTAACGCAAGTATGTTTTTTGTTATTCACATTTTCTCTCAATACTGATCCATTATGGTTCAGAGTGTCTAGACCATTAGACCAGGTGTTTTTGTAAAGTATTATTAGCACAGATACAGGTGAAACTCGAATAATTAGAATATCGTGCAAAGTTCATTTATTTCACTAATGCAACTTAAAAGGTGAAACTAATATATGAGAT
This sequence comes from Nanorana parkeri, assembly GCF_000935625.1. NCBI lineage: Eukaryota > Metazoa > Chordata > Amphibia > Anura > Dicroglossidae > Nanorana > Nanorana parkeri. The sequence goes on from NW_017306739.1 coordinate 205,644, forward strand.
AGACTCATTACATGCAAAGCAAGATAGTTCAAGCCGTGATTTGTCATAATTGTGATGATTATGGCTTACAGCTCATGAAAACCCCAAGAACCCCAAATCCACAACCTCAAAAAAGCAGATTATTACATGCAATCAATAAAACAAGGATTGTACATAGAACAATATCGGACCTCTGAAAAGTACAGGCATGCATATGTACTCAGTACTTGGTTTGGGCCCCTTTTGCAGCACTTACTGCAATTACTTTTGCACGATATTCTAATTATTCGAGTTTCACCTGTATTTTGCAACACAGGTGTTGTGAATACCGCATAATTGTTTCATCACTTCGTGGTATTTTCAGATTTTATTTTTAAAAAAATCACATTTTATAACATTTTTTCAACATGAACTTGTTGAAGCGCAGTGCTATTATTCTTTTTTCAAACATTGTACACTGTCATATTTTTCACAGTTATTGCCATTCATAGCTTTTCTTTAATATTTGAGGCTGGATTCACACTTCTGTGTTGTAATTCTGCAAGGTTGTAGTGCACTGCAATGCATGGCAACACATGCTATTGCACTGCATTACAAAAAAATCATGTGGGCACTTTGGGGTGCATCAGCAGCCCATTCATTTTGAATGGACTGCCTAAGTGCAACAAATGTATCATGTGAAAAAATTGGTGCTAATGCGCCACAAACAAAGTGAAAGGGCCTAAACTGTTGGGCATTGAAGGTTTTTAATTTTCCATCATTTGTGAGTTTACATTGAAATGGCTTTGAATAGGAAAAATGTATTCCTATTCATGAGGTGACATCTAGTGGGGTGACAGGCAGTGTGACATGGACACTCTGCTGCACAATGCTTGCAGTGTGTCTGCCACCCACTTTCTGGCCAGAGTGTCCCAAGTTGCTAAAAGTCCGGTGGGCAAATGAGTCCTGCCCAGCTCGAGGCAAATGATGCAGAGGCTAAGGCCCGCGCACCCCCACATTGCCAACCCATGGTAGTGTGCACAATCAGTACACCCCCCCACCCCAGATGGCAAAAATGCTAGGGTCACCCTGGCTGTAACCAATCAGCTGAAGTCACTGTTCAGGCACTCTAAGAGCTGCACACCAGCTGCTGTCATAATAGAAAAGGCAAGCGGGGGGATTCCTGCATCCACACTGTTTAGCATGAAAGGGGAATCAGGCATTGTATGGCCAGTCTTAAGGTGCCCTAATACTCTTCGATTTACACTCAGAAATCTTCCACTAATGGTCTTTTGAATTATAATCGAACAGTTGATGAGACACCAACTATTGTTTTTTTTTTACTGTAATCTCGCGCTAATTTTTTGGAAATGAAAGAAAATCGATGGATTAGTGGCATTTTTGTACAAAATAAATCACGGCAAGAACACTGGACATGCACAAACACAATCTGTGCTGTCGATCGACAAAATTCGGTGAGTTGGTATTGCTAACGAACGATAATCGGCATTGGTCTGTGCTTGGTGGGCTATTTGAGCTAGAATTGAACAAGGGTTCTTCACAGCAAGGAAAATTTCCGATCAAAAATCTATAGGTGTATGCCCATCTTAAGACTATGAGTGTGAATTGAGTGACTGTGTTAGGAATATTATACTGTAAGTTGCAAGAAAGCAAGGACTGGCATGAATGATGAACATACACATTGTAAAGAGGCTGACTCATTAAATACTGGAAACAATGAAAATAAGAACAAAAATTGCTCTAGCTATTGCTCTAAAAATATAATAAAGAATTTTGGTTGGCTGCTATGGACAGATAGTCCACTTTCATGCTAATTTTCTTTGAAACAATTTGTATGAATTGGCCTCAATGAATTGGCCTTTATGCTATATAAACAAAGGGAACAGTAGGTAAGGTTGATAAGGATATCTAATTTTCTCAATTGCCAACATCCTTGCCTAAGTTTTTAATTAGGTTGCATGTCTGTATGGGTAAATAGAGGAAAGCTTTTGTAACTAGAATTCGTGATTTCATTAAAAAATGATATATATATTTTATTTATGCCCTCGCATTTTTATACATTTTATATAGCATTCTAAGCAACAAAGTCCTGCATTGTTAATATACAGTAAATTAGTGGGAATGGTATACATATATTTTTATTGGTACTATGTTTATTTTGTGCAATAAACACAAGCTTTTAAATTCTGGGAGATCCTGCAGAAATAGACTAATAATCCATTTTACAAGCATACAATTTATTCCCCAGAGTTTATTCATGTTTCGTAAACAATCCATCAGATTGAACGTGGAATTGAAGCAAACAGAATAGTAAACATCCTGAAAGTGACCAGAATGAAACACTACTAAATTCACCCTTGCTTATTAGGCATTTTGTATACCTTTTGCGTTGTTTATTTACATGAAGCTATTTATCTCTGGATATATAACAGTACATCGGGTATTTTAAGTTGTATGAGAGAAGCAGTTTCCACTTTAATGTGCTTCCCTGCAGGAATTCTTTTAGACAAAAACATTTACAATTTCAGTGCTAGTTAAAATTTATAGTGTATGATTCAAAAAGGGTTATATAGTCATCCACCTCTATTCTTAAAAACATTCTACAGCTTTAATAATTACTCATATAAATTAACCAGAATGTGAGAATAAAACAGACAGGTTAGTAATTATTCAATTCCCACACCAGGCCTACACAGCCCCTATAACATATATTCATATCCAGAAAATAGTGCCACTCCTTGTGATTCAAATTCAATAATATATCTCAAGAAACTTCACATAAAAAAATAACACATTATGTGCAGATCTTGTCTATATAGAAAGATATTGTTGTCATTTTCTTAAAGTGGACCTCTCCCCTCCTTTCCAAAAAACTGCCAACGCAATCTTAAAGTATTTAGGGAAATAAGTACACTTATATATAACATAGTAGGTAAGGTTGAATAAAGACAAGGGGGCGGGGGGCGCTAGTGAGCAGCCAACCAAGATGGCCGCAACCTAATTTGGCTCCGCTACACCCGGACACGAACTTCACACTATAGGATGCTTTTCTATTGCTCCAGTACCCACCAAACTTGCCGCAAACCCTCCAGATCTGGTGGTGACTAGTGATGGGCAAGAACAGTAACAATACTTACAACTGTTCCCGTGGCGCGAACACTCCAGGCCTGGACGCGCACTCCAACCAAGATGGTGCGTCACCCCTTGGGCCGGACACGCAGCCCTCCTCACAGGAGTCAGTAGTAGATGCGGGCCATTCCTCAAATGCAAGTACCTCCTCTCCGGTGCCATGCCACCAACCGGAGACAGTATGTAGCGACTCTGACCTAATGGATCGCTTTAAGATCCTACTACAGAAGGCGTTACGAACGGCCACCGACAAACTAGCAACACAATTATCTCGTGACATCAAAGAACTGGGCTCCAGACTCCACGACATTGAGTATAGAATGGACGACGTGGTCACAATTGTGGATTCCCACGAACAAGACTTAGACTCAGTCAAGTCTGATTTATCCACCACTCTCCTAAAACTGGAGGACCTGGAGAACAGGAATAGATGTGGTAATCTCCACTTAAGGGGCGTTCCCAAACACATGGAGGACCTCACCGCTACGGTAACGGCTCCAGGAGCTCATTTCTACCCGATGGACAGTATGGATATGAATCGGATACATCGGGCCCTGGGCGCCAGGAAACCGGATTGTCCCTTCCGTGGGATGTGATCCCTAAAACAACTTTCTATAGATCCAAGGAAGAGATCATGAGGCAGCCTGGAAACGCTGTGACCTCACCTTCCAAGGCTTCAAATATCACGTATACTCAGATCTGGCCCCACAAACATTACAGAAACGGAAGGCCCTGAAGCCCTACCTGAATGCCTTGATGCACCACTGCATTAAATACAAATGGGGCTTCCCCCTAAAAGCCTTCTTCACCTACGACAGTTGCCCGTACTCATTCGCCACTCCAGAGAAAGCCGGCCCGCTGCTGGAGTCGCTACAACTGACGACACCGCATCATCACAGACGATAATCACATCATCACAGGTCCTGCCAAGAAGCTTGGCCCGCGGCCCCCGCCGAAAGCGTGTTGGAAGTCAGCAAGGAACTCAACATTCCCAGGAGGAATCCCACGGCTGAGTACTCAGCGTTGTTATCCGGATTTCTTTTTGGCGGTTGATCCCACCGAAACCTCATGACTGCTGTGAGCGATCCCACTGAACCTGGACCAACCCTCACCCTCCACCTCAGAGCCTCCACGAGACCACCGTCCCTGAAATGTTTGTCTCCTAGAAATAGATATGTGGTTCCACTACTGGTTCCAGAGGCCTGTATACACTGTTTGACCTGATTGGGTTTCCTCATTAAGATTTCCATACTGTGCAGCCCCAGGGATAAACTATTAAACTTTCCTCTCACCGTTCTGACCGAACTGCTATATCTCTGCTATACTAGGTCCTTAAGTTGCAGATCCAGGGAAGAGCTGCTGTTTTTCCTATTATAGATATGACCAGTCTGCTACATATGTGCTGTCTTGGGTCCTTTATTGTGCAGCTCCATGGAAAAACTGCTGTTTCCCCCCTTCACAGTTATGGCTGGTCTGATATGTATTAGATGCATTAGGTCCATAATGTATAGCTCCATGGATAAGTCGCTGTTTTTCTTTTCTAGATATGGTTAGTCTGCTATGTATACGCTGTATCGGATCCATAATGTGCAACTCCAGGGAATAAGCTGCAGTGCAGACCTCCTTTTATTGTTAGGGTTGGTCTGCTACTCATATACTATACTAGGTCCACAATGTACAACTCCAGGGAAAAGCTGCTGTTTTTCTTTTATTGTTATAACTAACCTGCTAAGTATATGCTGTATTAAGCCCATAATGCGCAGCCCCAGGGTTAAACTGCAGTTTTCTTTCTATAAGTCATAACTGGTCCACTGTATATATACTGCATTAGGAGCCATATCACACTCGCCACCTGAGCCCACCTGGGCACCTGGGAGTTTACAGTTACACTAACCTCCGCAATGTAAATGTCAGGGTAACGCGCACGGGTGTCCCCACACCGCATGCAGGTACCCACGCAGATAGACCAAATTAGTGTGGCCACACTGGATGAGGTTATGCACAAGGTTTATTCGTTACACAGCAAACAAAACTACAAACCCCATCAACCCCCACAGGTTAGCAGTGAAGTAACAAAAACACGGTTGGAACAAACACACCTACAGCCAGGGGCAACAGCAAACTGGAACAAGGCTACGGACTGCAGATAGATAGCAGGGCTCAGAACACAGGAAGAGTGGTCAGGTAACAAGCCGGGTCGTTAACAGGAGGGCAGCGCGGTACAGGAACAGGATCCAAGAAGAGTGGTCAGGTAACAAGCCGGGTCATTGACGGGTTTGCAGCTAGAAAGCAGGGTTCAGGTAGCAGGGTTACAGGTTTCAAGGCACAGGACACGGGAGACAGTCAGGGGCAGGCGACACAATACTGAGCCAGCTTCCTGACTGCAGGGAGGGCCTAAATACCCTCCTAGGAAGCACCAGGTGATGGGATGATCACTCACAGCTGGGGCACACCCGCAAGTGAGTACTGGAGCTACAGTTTCCAGCACCAACTACCAGCTATACTTCCCCTGCTCCAACTCAGCCGTGCCTCCATCAGGATAACTCGCCAAACCCTCCTCCACAATGCTGTCCTCATATAAGATTTTAACGCATAAGATCCAGGGCCTAAACTCACCCTGTAAGCGTAAGAAGGCCTTTAGTTAGTATGCGTCCCGCAAAATAAACATTGTGGGACTACAGGAAATTAAATTCTCTGATACCTCTAGGCCTAAATTCCTGCATAAGGCCTATCCACAGGTGTTCCATGCCACATTTCGGGAGAAGATAATGGGAGTCCTCCTGGCCTTCCACCGATCCACACCCTTCACCTGTACCAAAGAAATAGCTGATACGACGGGTAGATATTTGGTGTTACTGGGTACACTCATGGATATGGACGTTACAATTGTCTCTTATTATGCTCCAAATTCGAGACAAACTCACTTTTTCACTCACCTTCTTGGAGTTGTTGAGAAACATAGGTTGGGCACCCTGCTAGTGATGGGAGACTCCAACATGGTCCTCAATCACAAGTTAGATAGGCGCTCTTCCAGATCCAACCCAGCGTCTCTGTCCCCAGATCATGGTGACGTTGCCCTCTTCAACTCCCTCTTATCAGAACATGCACTGATAGACAGTTGGAGGGAAAAGAACCCCACCACTAGGGATTACACGTTCTATTCAAACCCTCACAATACTTTTTCCCGCATAGACCATATATTTACATCTCAGCCCTTTCTCCCCAGAATATATTCGGCCAAAATACTTTCCGTTCCCTGGTCTGACCACTCCCCGATTCTCCTTGACTGCACGTCCTTATCCTCCAGCCCGGCCTCTTACACCTGGCGCCTGAACAACTCACTGCTCACGTTCGCCGACTCAGCGGCACTGGTCCGTGGCTATCTTCTCTGGTATTTCTCAGAGAATGGAGGATCAGTTGTCTCACCGGTCTCCCTGTGGGAAGCCCACAAGGCGACGCTTAGGGGAGACCTTATACAACTCGCTTCCCGTAGAAAGAGGGAACGCGAAAGTAAGATCCAGACTCTGTATGCTGAATTGGAGAGCCTCGAATCAGCCTGGAAAGCTACTCCTTCCACTACATTGCGCCGACAAGTGACTCCGTTAAAGTGGAACTGAATCTTCTTCTTAATGATAAAGCTGAGAAGCAAATCAGGTGGGCAAACAGGTCATTTTACGCTCGATCGCACAAACCAGGCTCCCTGTTGGCAAATCGCAAAGCCCAGGGGAGCTAAGCCCATCAAACTTTGGCTTTCGAATGGGTCCTTGACGGCGAACCCATCTCACATAGTCGCCAAATTTGCTCACATCCTGCGCAAGCTATATAGCCCACCTCCCCAATTCGACATCCATAGGGCAGAATCCCTGTTCACGGGCTTCCCCTCCAATATCTTAACCGGGTCTATGGTGGAAAAGATGGAGGCTGAGATCACAGAGTCAGAGGTCTTGGTGGCTATCAAAACACTTAAACCCGCTAAATCCCCGGGACCAGACGTATTTACGGCGCTATATTACCAAAAATTATCTGATATCATATCTCCCCGTTTAGTGACATTATTCAACCATTTGTCCATTGTCCAAGGGCCAGAAGTTGCATCCCTCCTCCCTGGCAGCCCAGGTGGTAATGCTTGCAAAACCAGGGAAAGATGACACAGACTCGCACAATTATAGGCCCATCTCGCTATTAAACATAGACATCAAGTTACTCTCTAAAATCCTGGCCAACAGGATAAACTGTTTCCTGGAATTGTTAATCCACAGGGACCAAGTGGGCTCCGTACCCCATCGCCAGGCCATGGATAACACCCGGAAGATCATTCAGTTGATACATGCCATGCGGAAGACCAAACTCCCAGGCATGTTATTATCCCTAGACATCCAAAAGGCCTTTGATAACGTCTCTTCGGACTACTGTATTATATCCTAGTAAAATGGGGATTCCCCCCAACTCTCCTAAGGCGGTTAGACGCCTTGTATAACAACCTCTCTGCTGCAGTAAGATACCTCCAGTGTTCCTCTCCACAATTTTTGATATCCACCAGGGCACGAGACAGGGATGCCCCTTGTCTCCAATCCTGTTTGTCCTAGCGATAGAACCCCTGGCACACCTCCTCCGACAAAATCCAACTAAAAAAAACTATTGTACCTCTTTAGGACCTTGCCTGTAGCAATCCCGGGAAACGCCCTACACTCATTTAAAAAAAAAAGTTCTAGCAATTCACTCAGTGGATGTGCTCTCATAAGAAACAAGGCGGCCTGGGTCTGCCAAACTTCCACAAATACTTCCAGGCTGCTCAGATAGCCCCCATAACTTGTTTATGCTCATCCCCACTAGGACCATTGTGGGTGGATCTGGAAAGTGCATATTGCGCCCCGACTTCAGTCAGAGCTCTCCCAGAGCGCGCCCAAAAACTCTCACTCTCGTAATGAACTATACCCTCAGAGTGTGGGATAATACCAAGCACTATGGTAAACTAATCTCCCCCCACCTTCCATTACTGCCACTACTAGGCAACCCACTCTTTTCCCCGGGGCTAGAGTCGCCTGGAGCGTTCACCTGGTGGACGTCCCGAAATCTTACGTATTTACACAACCGATTCGGATTGGCAACAGATATGGGCCTTGGCGGCATCATGCACCATCAATATCACCTCACTAGAGTCAGCATATAAATCCATGATGAGATGATACATGGTGCCTTGTCAATCAGCAGTGACAATGCTGATAACCAAGCCCCTGCTACTTTGTTTGTCCAACTGTAGTGCAAACAGTCACAGCCTACATGAGAGTGGCAACTTTACTCTGAATTAAGGAGCAGTGAAACATCATTGTCACACCATCTGAGTGTCTACATTAGGTGGACTTCACTGGGGGGTCTCAAAAGGTAGTTGTGAGACTGTGCAGGGGGAACTAAAAATGTAAGTGCATTTGAATTTATTAATAAGTGCAGAAGCACATTTTTTAATGGGGGCACCATAGTTATACTCTGTACAGACATTGGGCCTGATTTACCAGCACTTGTCAGTGCTCTGCAAACTAGGGATTTCTAAATTGTACATTTACTATATCGGTGGCATTTCTCTCTGAAGTTTTCTGTTAGATAGTTATAATACCAATGTGTTCCTATCATTTATGTCAGTTTCCCATATGTTTTTTCATGCTAAACACTCTTTTTAGATTTCTCGTGTCACTGTCCGCTTGCCATATTGTTTCACATGCATGCTGCACGACATGCAGGTATGTAGATTGGGCGTTTCTATTTTTGGCCACAACCGTATTTACGAATGCTTGTGTTTGCTTTGTAAATGCACTTGCATGCCTTTTTTTATGCGCATATTAGAATATGGCTTATGGGCATGCGTGTGTTTGCTTTGGTAAATCAGGCCCTTCGAGTCAAGAGCTAAAATAAAGCTGTACATACATAAGAATGGACATTGTATTATATACTATACTATTGTTTGGTTTACCTGTGCTATGTTATTGTACACTCTTCAGGAATTAAGAAAAATATATTGAAATCGAAAGGTGTGTGGGCTTGTCGATAAATATGGAAACATTTCAGTGTTAGTTTGATCTACATAAACCTAACTTTCATTGATGAAAATACAAAGAAAGGTTGAAATATATTGTTTGTTGAGTACAGTTCCATTGCTCGGATTGCTACTGTTTGGTCATAAGAATTTCTCCCATTCATATTGTTCAAATGCTAGATAAAACAATAACTAATATAATCTTTAATTCTTTTGTACAGGATATTGCAACACTTCAACACATCCGCTGATGATTATACAGTTATCTTTACATCTGGAAGCACTGCAGCACTGAAGCTTGTGGCAGATATTTTTCCTTGGACAACTGCAAGCTCAGATGGTGCAGGCAGCCATTTCTGTTACCTTACTGATAATCACACTTCCGTGGTTGGAATTAGAGGAGCTATGAAAATGTTAAATATACCATCTATTCCAGTGGCTCCTGAAGACCTGCTGTTGTCAGAGGTTGAAACAAAGACAACTGAAAATCAGCATGACAGCACTTCACATCTCTTTTGTTATCCTGCACTAAGCAACTATTCAGGCACCAAGTATCCACTCTCTTGGATAGAAAAAATCAAATCGGGGAAAATGAAGCCTGTGTCAGTGCCAGGCAATTGGATTGTATTGTTAGATGCAGCCTCATTTGTCAGTACTTCGCCTTTGGATTTGGCAGTCTATCAACCGGACTTTGTCACCATTTCATTTTACAAGATCTTCGGTTTTCCAACTGGTTTGGGTGCCTTGATTGTATCTAATCAGATTGCACATCTTCTGAGGAAAAATTATTTTGGAGGAGGCACAGCAGCAGCCTATCTTTCAAAGGAAGATTTTTTTGTTCCTAAGGAATCAATCAGCAGCAGGTAACAACCCATACATTCAGGGGTAATTAGTGGTAATATACGTTATTGTTTGTTAAAGAATCCCAGTAAAATTGTGTAAAGCATATCTAAACCCAAGAACCAAAATGTAATATATTGCAGCGTACTATTCCTTAAGTGTGGTGGCTGTAAAGGTTTTCTTATTTTAGGTTTAGTTTCATTTATTTTTAGCCGGTGACCTGTCATGGAGCATTGTCACTCTAAGGCTGGGTTCACACCTAGGCGTATTGAATATGCGCGTTTGTTGCGTGATTCGTGGTAAAAAACGCACGACAAACGCGCGTTTCCAAGGGCTACTTGGCTGTATCCCAATGGAAACGCGCGACAAAAACGCCACAAAGAAGCTCCTGTACTTCTTTGGGCGTAGGTAGTTTTGTAGCGCGTTCATACGGCCTGTAATACGGCCAGGTGTGAACCATACCCATAGAAAATAATGGGATTTCGGTGTTTGCGCGTTTTGCAGAGCGTAGGAACGAGCTACAAAACACCCAGGTGTGAACCGGGCCTTACAAAGGACTACAAAATTCCTTCCCCTCTCCTTTTCTCTACTCTGTAACAGGGTGGTCCTCAGAAATAGTTGGAAATAATGTAGCTGATTCAGTACAGGTAGAGAGTACAGGAAGTTGTTTTTTTGTACTTATTGAACGACTGTAACACAACAGTTTTAATGATATCATGAACAGACCATGAGGGAGCAATGGAACTTCATTGATGGAGTTTACATACACTTTAAAACTGAACTGTAGATATCTAGAAAATGTCATGCGTCTAGACAAGCTTTATTTCTGAAAAGTAAATTCTCTTCATTTTACTAGTTCCAATTAATTTTTAAATATTGTCTACTGCCAAACTGTCTAGCTGCACAGTGATAATACAGGCACTAGTGTGGGGGTGGGGGTGGGGGGAAGTGGAAACATATGCTCCACCCAGAGTTTTTGCACACAATAGGCACTGACTTTTCCATTGTTGCCCAACAAGGACTGTCAAATAGAGAAAAGTAATTTCTGAAGTGCTGTCACATAGAGAAAAGTAATTTCAGTGCCACACTTAGAAATTCACAAGTATAATGAATACATATCATAACTAAGAATCAAATATAATTAAAAAATATTGTATGAATATTTACTTCGATTATCCAATTGTGTCCAGGTATAAAAAAGTAAACAGGGATTTCTTTCCAAATCATTGGATAAGTGAAGTGAATTTCTACACAATTTATTGTGTTAGCATTCTATTAGGCTCGCTGTGTAAAAATATTCAGGTGTTTTAACTGTTATTGTGAACTGTATTATTTTACATTTTTAATACTTCACCTTGGCTTAAACATTTATATCACATTAGCCTTCACACGGAACTGTATTAAGTCTATGATCTAACTTAACATCTTATTACTACAAAGCATACTGAAAAACAAAATGAGAATTTTGGAATAGGCTGGGAAACATCTGAAAACTGACATGATCATAAAAACAGTGGTTTCCTTCTGTTTAACCCTTTCATGTCCCATGGAGGGATAATCCCATCATGAAGTCTGAAGGGGTTAAGCCGTCGGGAGTCTGTTCAGTTTTGTAGAGGTGGAAGGCCGGCTTTACAGTAGAACTGATTCTGGTGGCTCAGCTGCCGCCAGATCACTTCTAAGATCCGGGTAGCCAGGCCACCCCTTGTTTCCTGGGCTCCGCTGCCCCGCCTACGGCTCCAGAATCGGCTTTCCGGGTGTGGCTGGAAGCTGGGGAGGCGATCGGTGAATGTCCGTTCACCGACTTCCTCCCTGTACTATGGGACGGGGAGCGACGCATATTGCGTCACTTCCGGTACCGTAGCTGTCTTTGATGGACTCCTGAAGCCCAGCAATAAGCTATTGAAGTGTGATCTGCACTTTAATAGCTTATTTCAAGTGTAAAGGTGACACTAGGGGTCTTTTGACCCCCAGCATCACCTTAAAGAGTACTTGTCACTGCCAATATGCTATAACATGGGTTAACTCGATGGACATGTGTCTTTTTTCAACCTGACTAACTATGTAACTATAGCAATTAAAGTAAAGTTTAAATAAAGTTTAAAAAAATAATATTAAATAAATGAAATGTAGAAAAAAAAATGTAGTCCCCCCACCCCAGGGAGCACGTGCGTCGTCACGTAAACACACGTCGGGTGCGCCTACATACGAAAATGATGATTGTGCTACACATGTTGGGTATTGCCGCACACACCAGAGTGAGAGCAATAATTCTAGGGCCAATATTTACACATATTTCTAAACTCATGACCTGTAGGGGCTTTTAAAGTGTCATCTATAGACTTTTTGGGGTACTGTCACAGTTTCACGGGCGCACACAATTTCTAACCTAGGCATGTTGGGTATCTATTTACTCATTGTAACCTCATCTTTTAAATGTGTCAAAAACAAATGGTTTTTATAGTGTTTTGGGGTACTACATTTAACTTAAGTGTATTTTTCACTAAATTTTTGGGTTTGATCATAGGTTGCGCTGATGTCGTGCAACATAAAAATTTGCAACTGCAGCATTTTATTCTGTAGGGTCTTGGCTTTCAGAAAATATAAAATATTTGGAAGTTTTAAGTAATTTTCAGGCCTAAAATGTGGATCATACCATGGGTGCAAATGAAAAAAGGCCTTGGTCCTTAAGGGGTTAAACAATGTCACATCCTTGTTATATACAGTTTAGCTCTGAGGTCTGCCTGCATAACGATTTTTTTTCCATAATAATGGACTTTCTCTTTAAATGTTAAACTGTTTAATGTTTTAGTGTGCTTGGGATTTTACTTTGGAAAACATTATAATGCACGTGTAGTCTTTTTGTGTATACTTTAATAGTTAATCATGTTCAGGACTGAAGATCATTTTATTTTTATTCCGGTGGAAAGCACTTATTAATATTTCAGATGTCATTTTTAATTAGTAGATGGAGCTCCAGACACCTTTTTCAATATTTTTCAGGCAACAGCTTATACTGGTAGTGTATGTTTTCCCGTGGAATTAACAATTAGCTTGGCTTACATACAACAGTAGCACCCCAATCTGATTCATTTCTGTTTGCAAAAAGTTTTTTTCAGGTAGTTTTAGCAGCTAGACATAAAAACAATGGGAGTGGCGAGCGCACAACAGGTGTGGACAGTATGGAAAAACCTTAAATAGCTTTAAAAAAACTTTAAAAGCACTTTCTTAAAAAAAAAAAACTTTAAAAAAACGTTTTTTATTTTATATATATATATAATCAAATAAATAAATAAAAAACTTTAAATACCGCGTGTGGGTGAGCGAGCTCCTAAATCAGGGAGAGGAACCCTGTAGACAATGTGAAACAACAAAAGAAGGAGCGCTACAACCCTGGAATACTGGGTGTTTAATAGTTAAACAGTTAAAAGATACAGTGTAACTATTGATGCAGACTCACTTTTGGACGGACGAGGTGGTATTTTGCCGTTAATTGTCAGCACGGTTCGCAGGGCGGAATCTGTGGCTGGTCTGTGTGGGAGTGAGCTCCGGGCTGTGGGGCTTCTGTTCAGTCCATGGATGTTGGAAGGTGAATCTTGTGGCCGGATGACCAGTTGAGGCGAAGTACACTGTGCGTGTAGTGGGACGCTCACCGTCAGGTGCAATGAGAGCTCAGCTGGCCAGGCTGCCACTCGTCGGCTGATCGGGAGCAGGAGCACCGCTGTACACCGTTCTGACAGTGGAGCAGTGGTCGCTATGCAAGAGGTTAAAAAGTAAGCTACAGGCTGGGGGACCTTGCGGTCCGTGGAGTGGTCGTTGTGGCTACGCGTTTCGAGGCTCTGTACCTCTTTGTCAAGCCAGAAGTCGTTCTGAGATCGTGCACTCTCTCAGAACGACTTCTGGCTTGATTCACCTTCCAACATCCATGGACTGAACAAAAGCCCCACAGCCCGGAGCTCACTCCCACACAGACCAGCCACAGATTCCGCCCTGCGAACCGTGCTGACAATTAACGGCAAGATACCACCTCGTCCGTCCAAAAGTGAGTCTGCATCAATAGTTACACTATATCTTTTAACTGTTTAACTGTTAAACACCCAGTATTCCAGGGTTGTAGCGCTCCTTCTTTCGTTGTTTAGCAGCTAGACATGCCTTTTCATCAAACAGCAAAAGGCCCACTTTGACCGGCAGGTAGCAATTGCCCAGCAGTTCACAGGGGCTGTCCCTGTCCTTGTTGGTGCAAAACCATCCTGTTGCTGGCCAATTTCTGTCAAGCTATCAATAAGTATTAAGAGACCACCAATGATCCAGAAGAGTAAAACTGGCCAGCAGCAGGGCACTTTCAGAAGAATTGGCTAAAATATACTAGAGAAAGAGAGCACAGTTTACTACTAGAATTTTACTAAGACCTTGCAGATGACTCAAGGTTAAGCCCAAATGTATTTGAAGCAAAAGCACAGGCTGGGGCTTTACGGCAAGGAATAAACTGAAGATAAACTGAAGATTATGAAGATGATGCAGCAGTGTTAAATTGCCCAACAGCAGGTTCGGGATAACAGGTTGAACTGGTGTATGCCTGACTTTTTAATTTATGTATAGGGATGTAGAGAATGTAAGTAATGCATCGGTAAGTGCGAGCATGCTGCTTGCACTTACCGATGAAATACCACCACCCCAAAACAAAGGCCCATTTTTTAAAGGAAAAAAAAAAAGCTTTGCTATGAACAGACAGCAGCTAAAAATGACTGCTGACCTCAAATCAACCACAAAATAAAATGAAAGATAAAAAAGCCCTCAATAATACCAACAAAAGGAAAAAATGCAGTAAAGGGGTTAAATTCCCAAAGAGCTAGTAATCAGAATTAAATTACAGTTTTCGAAATGACCCTTAGCTCTCAATATGGAGTTTGTCAGCTGTCCCTGTGTTTTCCTAGAGCAACTACCAATACAGTGACACTATGACTGCTCTGTGCCCCCCTCCCCTTTTATCGTGAAGAGGCTGGCTTATTCGAAACAGGACTGTGAATCTCAAACCCACAGAATTCTCCCCTTAACTTATGGTAGTGGAAAACCTGAACCTCATCCCTAGTCAGCAACCCCATCATCCACTGTTATTTTGGTTAGCTTATGGATCTCCTGTTTATCACTCCATTTACCCTGGTTATTTAGTGGTTATTTATAATACCCAGCAACATCCCTGGCTTAATCATTATATACCGACCTTCTCCCACTACTGCATAGCTAACTTCCCCCATCCACCATTGGCAGACTTTCACTTTATGCTTCCAAAACTGTTTGGGAGTGGCATTAAAGCTTGTAATATTCTATGACACCCAAAATGTTATGTGTTGAAATTGAAAGCAAAGGTAAAAAAAGGATTTATGCCCAGTAGGGCAAAAGTCTCTCACAGGAACTTATGGTAACCTAGTATTTTCACTTAGGAATATATGGAGAAAGCTAAGGCAACAAGCAGCCCTGTTTCTAAAACAGGCTCACCTGATGTCACATTCATATTGGATTGGGAAAAGCCTGTCTGCCAGGCTGCTGAATTGCAAAGGACCTCAACCTCTTCCTACTTGCAATTATGATGTCCCATGCTAAGGATATGTTAGTAATGTCTTCTCTTTGAGAGCTAGCAAGAAACACTGTGCCCAGCTGCCAGCTTTCAAACCCTACTGACAGCTTAAGTTCCCTCTAATGAACCTGAAAGTTGATCATATGTTCACTTTGTCAGCTATGAAATAATGATCACATGCAGGCTGGAGGCTTTATTGGCAACATAAGCCTTTCCGTTTGCAGATGAAGGTGGGCGTGTGCAACTCTTTGTTATTGCAATTGTCAGATGCAATTACAGTACCAAAAATTGAATTATTAACATTTTAAAAAATAAGAAAATGTATTTTATTATTTATTATATTTTTGCATATTGTCAGCCTGAAAAAAACAGGGAAGGGATTTTCTTTAAAAAGCATACTAGGTAAAAATGTTTATGTCTATAAACAAATTGCAGGCATGCAAATTACTCATAAATTATTGTCAAGTTAACTAATGCATGCTTAGGCTGCTGATATTGGCCTAGGCATCTAACCATTAATGACCTTTGATCATAAAATGGTGAAAGTATATCTAAAGACTAAACTTTTTTTAGGGTTTTGAAGATTAATGTAAAATAAAAATGTATTTAAATAATAAAAAATATATAAAACCATTAAAAAATTTGTAATTAAAAAATCATTTATGGGGGCCAAAATAATGAGATGATGACACAACTGTGTCAGGCCAGATTAATGATGTCTGTGGCCACCTTCGGTTTCCTCTAGATATCAATGCCCAGCAGATTTGACAGAAAAGTCAAACTGCATAACTTTATCCTTTATTTCTTCAGTTCCATGCATGTTTACCATTGAGTATTTTCCAGGCCTACTAATGTGGTCAGTGGAGCTTCTCCCTTTATCAACATGGTGTAATATTGTATGCATCTCCTAATAGTTGTCACAGAAAAGGTTGATTTTCTGGAGATTTAAGTCACTAGTTGCTATATTTTGCGTTATACTGCTTCTTCCTGCCTTTTCAGCATGAAGTAGTTTCCTGCCACTGCTCTCCTCGCAAGGGTCATGGGTTTTACCTCAGTTTGTCTTTGCTGCTGCCTAATAGTGACAAAGTCACTTCCAGCCATATCATTTTTCCTGCTTCTGCAGCTAGGTGAGTACCTAGGTTTTCCTTTGTGCTCTCACACATTAGCAGACTTGCAGTATGTGAAATCCTATGTGCAGTCCAGCTGTAGCTTACAGTCCTCTAACAGCTCAGGGGTTGCTTACTGTATTCTTTCTCAAGGACGTAATGATGATGACCTGGATTATTTTCCCCGACTTGAGTCCACACACTCCTCAGATTCTTCCCTAGCTCCCTCAAGTGTGGCTCGCTCCTCTGCATTATCCGGAGGGGAAGCTTCTTCAGCCGTGTCAGATTTTATGCACAATTACGGCCCCGGCAGTCAATCCAGAAGGTAAAGGCCAAAGGCGTACTTCTAAGCTTTTTTCCTCCAGAGTCTGTCTCTGATGTTTCTGCAGCCACAGTTACCTCTAAACATTTAGCTGAGGATGATAAGTTTCAAATATCTTTTTTGGATTAGTTTATGAACTCAGTCTGCTGACATAGCTCCTTAGAGTATAGATACTATGCTGGTCCTTATTGAAGCAGTTTGCACATGTTTAAAACTGTAGCAACCAGT
Source organism: Nanorana parkeri (assembly GCF_000935625.1). Classification (NCBI taxonomy): domain Eukaryota; kingdom Metazoa; phylum Chordata; class Amphibia; order Anura; family Dicroglossidae; genus Nanorana; species Nanorana parkeri. Next base: position 222,848 of record NW_017306739.1, read on the forward strand.
GTCTGAGAACACCCCTGTTAATAGATGCTTAAAAATATACCACAGGGAAGGCTCTTTCCAAGAAGTGGGAAGTCCTTATTCGTTCTGGCAGGCCCCGACTTGCAACCTGCCATAGGTGTTATGACCATTTTTCAGACCCCAGAGGTCTGAACAAAAGAAATGTGCAAGGAACCTTTAGAGCTTATGTCTGCTGCTTTGCAATAATGTAATGGCAGGTTAGTGGATATGGTATGTCTCATTTCTAGAGTCTCCTCTCTTTTAATGTGTCGAGAACTCTTAGGCTAAAATGTTGGTCGGTGGAACAGCTGTGCACAAAATGCCTAATGTGAAGTTCTTTTGATAGAGAATGTCTCCTTGGTGCTTCTCTGGGCAACTTTATCAAAGTTCAGTGGAGAAAAGAGCAACCTTTTGCCTCATTCTGGAAAATCTGCTGCTTCTAAAGCTAAAATTTCCTTTTTTTTTTCTCTCCGGCCTTTAAGTCCAAATCAAAATCAGGGACCCAGTTTGGAGTCATGGATCTCTTGTATGAATGAGCTGCAACATATGGATGATTTGATTGCAGAAACCAAATTGAACGGCCCACCTCCCTCACTGGAGCATGGACAAGTTTGTCCCTCTTCTGTTCCTCCAATGCTTTCCGAGTGTTGTTATCCTAATGCAGGGGTAGGCAACCTTGGCTCTCCAGCTGTGCTGAAACTACAAATCCCATCATGATTCTGCCTTTGGGAGTCATGCCTGTGGCTTGCAATGCCTTATGGGATTTGTAGTTTCAGCACAGCTGGAGAGCCAAGGTTGCCTACCCCTGCCTAAACCCCTTTACTGCTGCTAACGCAACTATTATATCAGTGGCAGTGCCAGCATGTAAACAAACTTGATAACATACTTTCTCATGACTCCTGGGTGCCCAGTACCTCCATGGCAGTGTCAGGATGGAGAGCGGTGGGAAATTAGTATACCTTTTAGTATTAATATTACTTACTTATTACTTATTAGTTCTTCTAAGTTTGCTGGACTTAGTTCAAAGGCCATGCAGTGCATTACAGTCTAAACAACCTCCCAGATAAAGCTTTACAAAAATTTGCCCTGAACTTGAACCTTCAATCTGCAGGATTCCCCTTGAACACATGATAGGAGCAAACCCAAACTTCACCTCTAATTACTATTCTTATTATTTTTTATGAGAAATTGGTTTGCTTCAATTGCCAGTCATGGCAAATCTGGATAATCTGCATGGCACATGCCCTTACAGGAGCATTGTGTCCTCCCAATATAATATCTGTATTTGAACTTAATTCTAATATCTTACATAATGATGATGTGGTGCACAGATTAAGCCATGATTTCCTAGTGCCCATACCCTCGATGACCTCTGGTCACCAAGGATGGCTCGAGGATTTAAAAAAAGGAGTACAGTTATTTTATACAGTACGTAATCCAGTAAAGGAGACCAAAGTTATCCAGTGGAAGATATTGGTGATTTGTGGCAAACATCCAAACCTCTGGTCACAAAGGATGTGCAGAACTTGTCAAGGGCTTTGGTGAAATGGGTACCAATGTTGGGACAGAGTTTAGGATACAGAAGTGGACTGGCAATGGGTCCAAAGGACCCCTTTAGCAATTCATGTAGCTCCAGTGATCTGCAGTAGATAAATTGAACTGAAAAGATAATCACAGATGTCTCTCTTTCTCTATTATATTTATTTCTTACTTTTTTCTGCACACAGGCAATTATGTTTAAAGTGAGTGTATAAAGTTTGCATTTAACAAGGAAGCAAATTTAAGTTACAGTATGTTACGCAGACCAATTTTTTTAGTTGAAATTTGCTATTCGCTGAGATTATGAAATATGACTTAGTAAATAGTTATGTCTCTAGGTCAGAAGGCTAATTGCTGTAAGGTACGGTCCATCCAATTTAATGATGGAAGAGAAGCTTCAAACAGTTTGTTGTCTGTGTATTGCTAAGAATGTAATTTGTCAGGTTACTGCATAGGGTTCATCAGAAAATGTATCTTGTTAATAAAATCTGTGACTGTGACAATTTTTTCTTTCAGGATTAAAAATGTTAATTTGTTATGACCTGGTATAAAAATAAAAATATGCTAAACACAACACCTTATATTGTCATGCAAAAGCAGATTTACTTAAAAGTCATATAACGTTAGTGTCAAGTGACACATTACTGTTATTATTCAACTTGGTTTAGAGGCATACAGTTTATTGTTATATGTAATGTTTACAAACAGTCATTTTGCTAAGCCATAGTTTTTAATGAGATTCAGCACTTAGGGTGGAAGGTCAAAAACTGTTCACACATTACTGAACTAGACATCTGGTGATGCTTCAGGAGAATTTAATTCGGCACACTAATAAAGCCCACTAGCTGTGAACATGCTTCAGAGACTGTGAAAATGGCTCAGCGCTATCACATTTAGAAAGCAAATTCTATTGTCAACCAGCCGTGTGAATCACTGGTCTTGAGGGTACAGCTATCTGTTTTACATCTGTAATAAAGCACTCAGTTCACTTTTTATTATAAATGGAAAATTTGTCTTTAGAATTATTACATTTTTACATTTTCCTCTAAAATATGCAAAATATAAAAAACAGCAAATAAATTGATATGATAAAGTATTTTAGGATGGACAAATTGTGAGCAGAATAATGAGAAACTTCTGCTTTGGAAATGGTTAATAGGATCATACACATTCACTGGCACAGTGTTGCTGAGCTGTCATGAAAAATAGTAGTCATGTTTCATTTACCAGGCCAACATTTTGTGCAGTGGTAAACAAATATGCAACTGTATGTGAATTACAGCAATCTGACTGCACACAATAGTAATCTTACTGTTACCCCTGCAAGCTATCCCCAGGGGTGGACCCAAAAGATAATGAAGGGAACACAGCATCTGTAGTTGCCCATTGCAAACAATCAGCTTCTTTAATTTTTAAATCTTAACTGATGAAAAAAGCTGATTGGTTGCCATGAACACCTGCTCCAGATTCTGCCTGCTCCAGTTTTAATACATTTCCCCCTATGTATGTACAGTATATAAATGGGTAAGTGAAATTGGTCAATAAATGGGGACAAAGTGAAATTTCCCACTATTCTGTAAATAACCTATTTTTCATTAGGTGGTTGCTGCCGCGTAATGCCCTGAATACAAAGAGGTAGTTTGCATTTAGTGACTGTTTGACATTAGGGATGAACTGAATGTACCTGGGTTCATTTCACCGAACGTTCGCCCAACTGCTCTGAAGTTCGAATGTTAATCCAAATCCCTCTGATATCAATGAGAACCGAATCTTTGCAATACATTCTAAAGGCTAATAGTCTAGGGATTGTCAAACAAAGGGCATTGGGATTTGGGCACTGGGAGGGGGACATGTACCAATACAAAAACATATTTTAAACAGTACCACTAATCAGGGAGAGGGTCTTTTCATGTGATATCACAATTCTCTGAGACAGCATCAGTGACAATATATTCTGACATTACATAAATTGCATGTGTTGTAATGTTGTCTACTTTTACATAAATCCTTAATTTACATACAGCAGCAGCAACCCAATATAACCTATTTCAAATATAAAAAGTATTTATTAGTTTATGCCAAGACAACATATACTCTACTGTAAGGTATATATTCGCAATAGAGCCATCAACTTCATACACATGACCAAATAGTGACAAAACAAGTTTCATAGCATAGTTTATCTTGTTTTCACTACGACACTGTATTGTGTACAAAGTTTAATAAAATGCCAAACACAGAGTGGACTGAAATACCTCAAAGTCACACATTTCAGAGATGAGGGAGTTGCTATGCCAAAATAAACATTACAGTGCCATGTTGCAGAGACAATACCCAAAACACATAGAACAGTGGCAGGAGAGTATGTAAGCAACTTGTCTGGGCACTGGGCAGCAACGTGAGATGGAGAGATGTGTTTTTTTATCAAGAAATATCAATTACAGGGGTCTATTCACGAAGCAGCCAAAGGATCTAGCCGTAGCTTCGGCCGATCCTTCGGCTAACTTCGGCCCCAGGACCCCTTCGGTTCTACTATTCACTATAGCCCGTACAGCTCCCGAACTTGGACGAGCAGCTCAGTCAAGCCAAACGCATATGCCTTGGCTCGGTTGAGCCATGCTGAAAGCCGAAGCTGGCCGAGTGGTCCGGCCATTGGCCGGCCGACAGCCTGCTTCTGACAGCTGGATGCTTTTTCTTTTTTTTCTTTATTCTGACACGGAGCCGTGTCAGAATAGAAAAAAAATAAATAAAATGTTTTGGCCATAGGAATACATTGCTAGATTCCTATTGGCTATTTCAATTTGCAATAGCCAATAGCAAACTAGCATTGCACCCGCCCTCTGCTGCAGTTCTCCATCAGGTCCACCACTACTGATTGACAGCAGCAGAGGGCGGGTACAATAGCTAGTTTGCTATTGGCTATTGTAAATTGAAATAGCAAGTAGGAATCTAGCAATGCATTCCTATGGCCAAAATGTTTTTGTTTTTTTCTATCTTGACACGGCTCCGTGTCAGAATAAAGAAAAAAAAAGAAAAAACAGTGTTTCTCTCCTTGGCTGTCGGGAGCAGGAGACTCCCGGAGTGCCCAGGAGAGTTTTTTTTCTTTTTTTTGACGGCAGCAGAACCGCCAGCCAATAGAAAACATTTGGGCGGAGCTAGCTGTCCCTGCTAGCTCTGCACAATCGTTTTCTATTTATTTTTTCTACATTTTAAACTATTTTTCTGTACTGCTCGGTTCCACAGAGGGGCCGAGCAGAACAGCCGAGCCGAATGCCGCTCAGCGTCATTCGGCTATTCACTCACTGCTGTTCGGCATCTATAAGAATAGACC
>NW_017306739.1:229787-233420 GCF_000935625.1 Nanorana parkeri
CCCTCCCCCACACACTTTTTTTTTCTTTTTTCCTTTTGTAATTTTTCTTCTTTTTCTTTCTATCTTATCTTTATCGTTGTTGTCTCTTCTTATTTTCTCTTCTTTTCCCTCGCTCTCTCTACTTATGCTCCCCTTCTGTGACAATATGTTGTTTATCATTGTAATGCTGCCTTGATCTCTCCTTTCTTCTGTTTATAAGCTTTGCACTTTTTAAATTACTGGGACATCTATACTGGTGGGCTAAGGTGCCTTTACCGTTTTTGGGCTCCTGCTAATTGTGCCCTTTTCTTCCTGTAATTTTGATGTCACCTAATGCTTATCTTTAATTTCCCTGTTTAACCTTTGTATTCTCTGTTTTTTTACTTTCAAAACTTAATAAAAATATATATATTTACCTAGAAAAATCAGGGGCCCAGTTCCATTGCAAATCTTGACCACCCCAATTCTTACAAACCTGCAGACAGATCCTCCTCCTAATAAGGAGCACCCCAACTTTTCCAAGTAGGGGACATCTGTTAGCTTTTGAGGCCACCTGGACAACAAAGATCTGAGATGTATAAGTAAAAGATGTGGTATCCAGGGGCTAAAAGCATGAGTTTTAGTTGTGCATTGAATCCACTAAATCAGTCATAGCTTGCCTCCATCAGGATTATTTTTTAGCCTTTACGGACATTAAGGATGCATACTCCCCATTTTTCCAGTGCATCAGCACTACCTGTGCTTTTCTGTGGCCACACAACACTACCAGCTTTCAGCCATCACAGTTGGTTTGTTTCACACCCCAAGTTATCACCGGCTGAATTATTTGTGCCTTCTACTCAGTATAAAGCAACTCCAAACTCTCCACTCCAAATTTTGGACTCTGCAGTCCATGAGCCGACCAACTCTCCTCTTTTGTATGATCGTTCTGGGTTTAATGGAAGCCTTCTCCTCTAGACCATTGCAGCACAACATTCTGGCTGCATGGGGCAGGTAGGTACAATCCGTGATCAATTAGATGCACTAGACATGTGCATTCCGATTCCGACGAACCTGCAAATCAACTAAACTCAGTTAATTATCCTTATTGAAATATCCGAAGCAACAAATTTATTATATGCCCGAATGTACGACAACTATATTCGGGCATACATAAATTTGTTTTCAGAACGTCTGGCGGCCATATTGGCTGCCGACATGTTCTGTGCATGCCCGCCGCCATCTTGGAGGCGAAGTGTATGACATCACATACCGTGACGTCACACGCTGAATGAGCAATGGCCATAGCACACCCCCATTTTGGAGTATATCTTGGTATACACCAAGATGGTGGTGCTCGAACATGCGGGCGCCGCCACCTTGGTGTATACCAAGAAACACTCCAAGATGGCGGCGCTCAGAACGCACCAGCAGCCAATATGGTCGCTGCTTATTCTGCAGTTTCAGTGTGTGGTTTTGGATTCGGAGGCTCATTGCCTTCAAATCTGAAACAACAAAAAAAATGTGTTTCCTTTGACGAAACGAATAAAAAATTTTTTCGTTTTCATTTGTTTCGTCTGAAAATGAATTGTTTTGCAGTGCACATGTCTAACATGCACCTGGCACCCAAAGTCAGGCTATTACTTGTCTCATGTTGCTCAGGAACCCAGCCCTGGAATCAGGGAAATCCTTCATTTGATTAATTATTCGAAATTCCTATGCTCCTCTAGCTCCATCTAGCGGCTGAAATGCCATGCAAATGCTGTGTGACCAGCTATACAGTATGCTGGGAGAAGCCTTTATACTTCAGCCTTTATATGTTCCCTTTAAAAAGAGCATTGCAGCTTTTTTTTTTTACTTTAATGTCTGCATTGTTTTTAAAAAAAATGGCTTTATCTGCTATAGTATGTAATAGACATCTCTAGGACTTCAAAGAAAGCTTAGGGATCCATCTGCTTCAATACTTGACACTGAAAAGACAGTCAAGGCTCTGTAGAGGATAATCTTATCTCTTATCTCTCTTACGATGTTTGCTATAACAACTAAATGAAAACAGCTTTGCAAAAAATATATCAACTTACTTTGGTGAGCTCTGTTCTTCCGTGATATACGAGGGTGAGTAAAAATCATCTGCACTCTGGCTGTAGAAATTATTTCAATAAACTTTTAGAAAAGACAAATACATAATTTTTCGACATAATCTACTTGCTTTTCAATACACTTTGTCCATCTGTCAACAAGCTTTCCTATTCCCTCATTATAAAATGTTTTAGGCTGAGCTGCGAGCCACGAATGCACCAGTGTCTTCACTTCTTTATCAGAGGTAAATATTTGCCTCGTAGGGCTGCTTTCAGGGGACCAAAATTGCAAATGATTTGCCACATAATACACTGTCACTCATCTATTCGACAGAATCATTTCAGTGTATGCTCAATGTCATCAGCTGTGAATGGGGGTCTGGCTCCTTCTTGATGGCTAACACTTGTGCGACCTTCCTTGAACTTCTCCATTCATTCATACACACTTCTTTGCGACAAAACACTTTCTCCAAACTGCGCACAAAGTCTTTGATAAATAACGGCACCAGGCACACCCTCAGACCACAAAAAATTAATCACTGCACGCTGCTCTTCTTTCGTGCAAATCACAAGTGGGGCATCCATTTTTTCTCGCACCACAGTTACAAATGAACTGAAGTTACACGTTCACACCTGCACAGCAGTGACTGGGGAGACAATAGCATTGAACGGAAAGCGCTGATAAGTAGGGCCCACTGGGGGGTGTGTTTGCAGAGGACAGTATCAGCAAGCAGCTGGTGCCCAGGGCTGAGAGGTGCCCGAAGCTGGGGCCCAGCATTGGTCCCTTATTTAGTCCTTGTTCACACCGAAAGCGTGTGCATTCCAGAGCGGTGGCTGCTGGAAAGCACCGCGATCGCTAACAAACTTCTCCCCGCGTTTTGCGGCGGGAAGGGGTGTAGCGGTGCATTGAATTCAATGGCACCGCTTCCACACCCCCCGCCGCAGTGCGATCGAACGTGTGGCAAGACTTTGCCACCGTTGCGTTCCACTGCAAACGCAAAAAATAGGGCTTGCTCCAGTGCGTCATCACTCAGCCCCCTTTCCAGCGGGTCACTAATCCCAGAGTCCATTGCGTCACTAAGGTTTAGTTCACACCATAAGCAGTGCGTTCCGGTCCGATTCTGGCCGGAACGCACTGCCCGCATTGCGGCCGGCTCACTTATTTGCCGGGCTGAAGGGGGCATGGTGGGCCATTGAAGTAAATAGCACCGTAGCCACTCCCTCCGGCCACAATGCGATCGCCCGCAAGTTTTGGAAAAATTAGTTTTCCGGACGAAATTTCGTTAGCGGTCGTCTGTACGCATTTTCGTTTGTGGACGAATTTTCATTGCAGCAAAGTGACAATTTAAAAAAACAATGTTAACGAACGATGCGAACATGAAACAGAAATTAACATTCGTACCGAATACCGCTAACGAATTTCGTCCGAATCCCGAAATAACGCAAAATCCGAATCAAAACAACATGAAACTAAACATTTTTTTCGCCGGTGCACATGTCTAATGTCCAGTGGGTCACGAAGCCCTGCGTCCAGTGGGTTACGAAGCCCTGCGTCCAGCAGGTAATGTAACTGTGGGGGGGGGACATTAGAGTGTAA
>NW_017306739.1:233474-259386 GCF_000935625.1 Nanorana parkeri
CCTGACAGCACCAGGCACACCCTCAGACCACAAAAAATGAATTACTGCACGCTGCTCTTCTTTCATGCAAATCACAAGTGGGGTATCCATTTTTTCTCGCACTGCAGTTACAAATGAACTGACGTAACATGTTCACATCTGCATAGCAGGGACTGGGGAGACAGTAGCCTTGAACGGAAAATGCTGATAAGACAGTGCTGCCAAAAGAAGTTTTAATATAACTGGAGTGCAGATAATTTTTGACTCACCCTCATATATTCATATATATTTTTTCCTGTTGTAGAACGTCACTATGTTAACAAAAAAATTTGTCTATGGTTTAAATTGAGTTGAGTATATTATTTGTATGCTTATATATGCACAAACAGTATGCAACAGTGATTATTTTCTTTAACCATGCTTGGCAATAGAAAACAGTGCATTAACATCCAACTTCCCCAAAAGCATATACTCACATTTCCTCACTCCCACACTGCTCTATTTAACTGCTAAGAGGGAAGTAAAATACCCAGAACTTCCCAGCACTTGTGACAGCGCTAGGTGCCCTATTATCAGCCCCATACTGTCACGTGGGGCCAGGGAAGGATTCAGCAAGCCTATGTAAGCTGAAAGTCAGGGGCTTACAAAGGCTTTCTTTTCATGGTCCTAGCAGCTAAACAGAGTGGTGCGAAATCAAGGAAATGTAAGTACATGCTACTGGAAATAGGGAAGGGGGGTGGAGAGAGCTACTTGACCTTTTGACTTTGCCTTGCTTGGGTGACTTTAGATTTATAAATCCAGTTTTACTAGATAGCTACAGGGCTGGCTGGTTCAGAGGATCAAATGAGAATAACTTTTTTTAACCTGGGCAAAAACAAGCAGTTAACTGTTACAGTGCAAGCGTAGTCGCAGGGCCGGCCTTAGGCCTTTAGGCGCTCTGTGCGAGAAAGCTTTACAGCGCCCCTCAGTAACCACACCCCTCAGTAACCACACACATTTTTTCCAATATCCGCACCATTTAAAGACTCCCATTTTGTTAAGCCCCAAAGAAACATATTAAAAAGTATGGTAAAAATAAAACTTTTATTCAAAGGTATTAAACATGTAGGCACAATATAAGTATTCTTATTAAATAAAACAACTGTAGGCAAACAAGTGGTAAACAATAAATATCAAACTAAAATAGAGTCTATAAAAAAAGTGCCAGAATACCATGCAGACCCTTTATTCAAGTAAGTGTATCTAGAAAAGTAAAAATAAAAAAACAGAACACAAAACCTAGACTACATGTTAAATTAATGAATTACTATTTGCCCGAATATACGAAAAATGTATTCGGGCACATAATAATTTGCTTGAGAATGCGCGGCACCCATGTTGGCCACCGGTGCGTTCTACAAATGCGTGCCACCATCTTGGAGGCGGGAAGCATGACGTCACTCGCCGATATAGGCGCCGCCATCTTGGTGTATACCTAAATATACACCAAGATGACGGCGGCCAACACATGCGGTGTCATTATTATTATACACGATTTATATAGCGCCAACAGTTTGCGCATCACTTTACAATATAAGGAAGACATTACAATCATAATACAAATCAAGACAAGATGGTAAGGAGGATGGTGAGGACTTACAATCTAAAAGGGAGGGGGGAGTGATACATGAGGAGGCAGGGGCGTCCCGAGGCTGGGTGACACCCGGAGCGGTAACCGAGTGTCACCCCACCGAGACGTCACTGCACATGCGCGTGACGTCACCACGCGCGCACGGCAGTATTCTGCTACCTGCCGGCGGCCATCTTGGTGACGGACGCTGGCAGAGAGAGGAGGGGACAGTCACACGGCGGGATAAGGTATGCCGCCGGGTCCCCTCCTCTCTCCTGATACTGTCGGGCGTTCGGTCTATGACCGAGCGCCCGACTTTTCAGAAGGGGGTGACACCAAAATGACTGTGAGTCATTTTGGTGTCACCCCCCGCACCCCCTGTGTGACGCCACTGTGAGGAGGTAGCTATTTGGGGATGAATTGTTTGAGAACGTGATGGTTGAGCGGTTAGGTTGAGGTGGGATAGGCTTCCCTGAAGATATGAGTCTTTAGGGAATGTCTAAAGGCAGTCGAGGTGGGGGCGACAGACGGACAGGTTGGGGTAAATAATTCCAGAGGATGAGAGACACTCTAGAGAAGTCCTGGAGGCGAGCATGGGAGGAGTTGACAAGGGAGCTGGAAAGCAGGAGGTCTTGGGATGAGCGGAGCCGACGGTTAGGGTGATACTTTGAGACCAGGTCTGAGATATATCTGGGGGCGGAGTTGTGGATGGCTTTGTAACTGATTGTTAATATTTTGAATTTTATCCTTTGGGCGAGTGGAAGCCAGTGTAGGGATTGGCAGAGGGGGGATGCAGACACTGAGCGGTTGGTAAGGTGAATGAGCCTGTGTAGTGGAAGGTCAATGAGGAGGGAGTTGCAATAGTCAAGACAAGATATAACAAGCGAGTGGATGAGTAATTTTGCGGTTTCTTTGGTGAGGAAGGGGCGTATTTTGGAGATTTTATGAAGGTGAAGGTGACAGAATTTGGATAGTGATTGGATGTGGGGAAGAAAGGTGAGGTCCGAGTCATGGATGACACCTAGGACCTTGGCATGGGTGAAGGGGTGGATAGTTGTGTTAACAATCTCAAGGGAAAAGTTGGGGGAAGGTGCACGGGCAGGAGGAAATATCAAGAGCTCAGTTTTTGAAAGATTGAGGTTTAAGAAGTGTTGCGACATCCAGGCGTATATGTCAGATAGTAGATTAGTGACACGAGAGGACACAGAGGGGGTGAGTTGTGGAGTAGAAAGATAGATTTGAGTGTCATCGGCATAGAAATGGTATTGGAAGCCATGCTAGGTTATTAACTGACCAAGGGAGGAGGTGTAGATAGAGAAGAGAAGGGGTCCAAGGACAGAGCCTTGGGGGACCCCTACAGAAAGAGGAAGAGGAGGGGATGAGTTAGATTTGTAGGTGACGCTAAAGGAGCACTTAGATAGGTAGGAGGAGAACCACGAGAGAGCAGAGTCTTGTAGCCCAAGTGACTGGAGTTTTTTGAGGAGGAGCAGGTGGTCAACAGTGTCAAAAGCAGCAGAAAGGTCTAATAGCAAGAGTAGGGAGTAGTGGACTTTGTTTTTAGCAGTGAGTCATTAGCAGTAAGTCATTAGTGAGTTTTACGAGGACGGTTTCAGTGGAGTGTAGGGGGCGAAAGCCAGATTGTAAGGGGTTGAGAAGGTTGTGATCAGCGAAGTGGCGACTTAGGCAGCTGTAGATGAGGCGTTCTAGGAGTTTGGAGGTGAATGGGAGTAAGGAGATCGGTCTGAGATTATTGAGGTCAGTAGGGTCCCTTGAGGGTTTTTTAGGTATTGGGGTGACCAGGGCATGCTTCAGAGGGGAGGGAAATATTCAAGTAGAGAGTGAGAGATTGAAAATGTGAGCAAGAGAGTCTAGGATAGAGCAAGAGGGTGACCAAAGTAGCGGTGAGGGAACAGGGTCCAGAGGGCAAGTGGTGAGGTGGGTGTCCGAGAGAAGCTTTGTAACCTTCTCTGTGGTGATGGGGTCAAAAGAGGAGAGTAACAAGCAGGTAACAAGCAGGGGCAGACTGACCATTCGGGCACCCGGGCGCGGCCCGAGGGCCCGCGGCCATGACGGGGCCTGTGGTGGCTTTCACCCTCTTTGGGTTACTGACTGTCCAGCAATGCCGTCTTCCATTTGTCCTCTGTGTGAAGTCCCGGCCCGACGGCTCACTGAGGAATGCAGCGTACAGACAGAGCTGCCGGTCAGTGAGAGGAGTTTAGCACACAGCTACCTGTCACTGATGTTTACGGCTTTGGCAGAGGGAGCTCGTGTGTGTGAATACCAGGGGGGGGCCTGGCAGGGGACTTTCCTCAACTCTAGAGCAGCATGCACAATTCTCCAGCTTTTTAAAAAAAAATTCAAAGAAGGAGAAAAGGTGAGCAAAAACCTACAAATGATGCCTCTTTTGCACCTTGTCACTTTGATATTAAGCACATGTCACAAGTGAATAAGGCTGAATTGGTTAAACATTTACTTCACAGACAACATCAGATGCAATCTGTTAGTGAATTGTCAAAACTATTGTGAACAGGACAGGCAGAGAAAGGAAAGAGATTTTGGCCTTTTTGTAATAACATTACTGATTCTCATAAATTATGGCTTGATTTCCTTTGACTTCTTTCTGATCTCTTTGTTCTGTGTGCTACTACGTTCTGACCTCTGCGTTCTGTGTGTTACTACCTTCTGACCTCTGCGTTCTGTGTGTTACTATTTCCTTACCTCTGCTTTCTGTTCGTTACTACTTTCTGACTTCTGCATTCTGTATGCTACAACCTTCTGACCTCTGCATTCTGTGCACTACAACCTTCTGACCTCTGCGTTTTGTGTGTTACTTCCTTCTAATGTCTATGTTCTGTGTGTTCCTTCTGACCTCTGTGTTCTATGTGTTACTTCCTTCTGACCTCTACATTCTGTGTGTTACTTCCTCCTGACCTCTACTTCCTGTGTGTTACTTCCTTCTGACCTCTACGTTCTGTGTGTTACTTCCTTCTGACCTCTGCGTTCTGTGTGTTACTATTTCCTTACCTCTGCTTTCTGTTCGTTACTACTTTCTGACTTCTGCATTCTGTATGCTACAACCTTCTGACCTCTGCATTCTGTGCACTACAACCTTCTGACCTCTGCGTTTTGTGTATTACTTCCTTCTGAGCTCTGTGTTCTGTGCGTTACCATTTTCGGACCTCTGCGTTCTGTGTGTTCCTTCTGACCTCTGCGTTCTATGTGTTACTTCCTTCTGACCTCTACGTTCTGTGTGTTACTTCCTTCTGACCTCTGTGTTCTGTGTGTTACTTCCTTCTGACCTCTACGTTCTGTGTGTTACTATTTCCTCACCTCTGCTTTCTGTTTGTTACTACTTTCTGACTTTTGCATTCTGTGCGCTACAACCGTCTGACCTCTGCATTCTGTGCGCTACAACCTTCTGACCTCTGCATTTTGTGTGTTACTATTTTCTGACCTCTGCGTTCTGTGCATTACTTCCTTCTGACCTCTGCATTCTGTGCGTTACTACCTTCTGACCTCTGCATTCTGTTTGTTACTACCTTCTGACCTCTGCATTCTGTGTGTTACTTCCTTCTAACGTCTATGTTCTGTGTGTTCCTTCTGACCTCTGCATTCTATGTGTTACTTCCTTCTGACCTCTACTTCCTGTGTGTTACTTCCTTCTGACCTCTAGGTTCTGTGTGTTACTTCCTTCTGACCTCTGCGTTCTGTGTGTTACTATTTCCTTACCTCTGCTTTCTGTTCGTTACTACTTTCTGACTTCTGCATTCTGTATGCTACAACCTTCTGACCTCTGCATTCTGTGCACTACAACCTTCTGACCTCTGCGTTTTGTGTGTTACTTCCTTCTGAGCTCTGTGTTCTGTGCGTTACCATTTTCGGACCTCTGCGTTCTGTGTGTTCCTTCCGACCTCTGCGTTCTATGTGTTACTTCCTTCTGACCTCTACGTTCTGTGTGTTACTTCCTTCTGACCTCTACGTTCTTTGTGTTACTTCCTTCTGACCTCTGTGTTCTGTGTGTTACTTCCTTCTGACCTCTGTGCGTTACTTCCTTCTGACCTCTGCTTTTCTTTCTACTGAACTCTGCGTTATTTACTGCTGCATATTTGCCACTCTGTGCATTTCTTACTACTTACATTGGTTCTGGTCTTAGGACTGTCATGCAATGGTTCTGGTCTGCAGTTTGCAGTGCATTGGTTCTGGTTTGAGGTCTACTGTGCATTGGTTCTGGTCTGATGTCTGTCCTGCATTGGTTCTGTCATGGGTGGACTGACCATTTGTGGGCCTTATCACAGGCATTGGAGCAGAGGGGTGGTAAGGGTTTGCATATCGCACAGGCAATATGTGCCTAAACCCCCACTCCGGTCCTAGATTATTCAGTTCTCCTACTAATTATCTTGCAATTCAGGATAATTGGCATAGTAGGTCAAAATGGCCAAACCAGAAACATTCTGCTGTTTAGCTCACTTTCCAAATTGCCTACTGTATATTAGTCCTACATTAGAGATTATCCTACCAATTCCCCTGCAATTCACCTTTTAGTGAATAGACCTGTTATTTTAAAAATAGTATGGAAATATAATTTCAGTAACACAAGAATGTACATGTGGGTGGGGCTTATATATGGGTGGAGGACAAATGGGCCCCATAAACTCATATTGCCCAGGGGCCCTATGTGTTGTAAGTCCGCCCCTGGTAACAAGTGTGATGGAGGGTCTGGTACATGAATAGGGGAAGGTGACTGCACAGTGGTGATGTGATCCCGAATTGTATCTATTTTGTTTTTGAAATGAATGGCAATGGGCAGTGAGTGAGTTAGTGGGTGGTGGCGGTGGAGGACATGGTAGAGAGTTAAAAGTAGAAAAGAGTTGCCGAGGTCTAGATGAGAGTTTGTTATTGAGAGTGACAAAATAAGTCAGTTTGGCAGCACGGCGTAAGGAATTGTATTTTAGGAGGGCCGCTTTGTACAGGGTGAAGTCTTGCAGAGATCTAATTTTTCGTGTGCGGCTATGTCTCTTGAGATTTTTGGTTTCATTTGTTTGCCACGGTTGTAGTGGACGTGGTCTAAGTCTGTGAGTAGTGAGGGGCGCCACGGTGTCCAGAGATGATGAAAGTGAGCTGTTGTAGACAGAAATAGCCAGGGCAGGGGTGAGATTTTGTCATAGAGATAGTCAGTTGCTGAGTAGATAAGAGAAGGGTCGAGGTGGCGAAGGTTTCTCTGGGTGACAGTGTGCCGTGTAGGTGGATTCAGAGTTGGGGATAGGGTGAGGGTGAAACAGAGAAGGTTGTGGTCTGAGAGGGGGAAAGGGGTGTTGGAGAGGTTGCAAGGAGTGCATAGGTGAGAGAAAACAAGATCTAGTATGTTACCATCAGAGTGAGTAGGAGTGTCTGACCACTGTGTTAGATCAAAAGAAGAGGTTAAGAAATTGGACTATTTGAAGCAATTCACAAGTTTATGTAAATAGTCAAAGTGCATTGCTGCCCTGTTGGTTTTTACATTGTGTAGAAAGAAGAAGAATGCACACAAAACAAGGACCCTTTACACTTCACATAAGACAAAATATAAACAAAAAAGCATTCACACATGACTGAACATGCCTTTTCTTTAGTATCATATTATCATCACCAAACTTAAGATATATAATATCAAAGCTAAAAGAAAAAAATAGATATAAAATTTGATAACAATGTCTAAAGTTAAAATGTAGGATTAATTATGTGTGTCTGCTACATTATACTGTGAGCAAATATCGAGTAGTCAGTGTTGCAGTTCCTTCCTGTTCTGTACCAGTATGGGATTAGAAATGCTATACAGTACTGAGTGCTAATGTGCTAGTTTTTTTTTTTTACTAAGCTTCCTGGAGTTTTTTGTAATCACGCTAGGACTTTTGCTCTGCAGCTCTTATTAGTGCAATTTATTTGCTATAGTACGGCAGTTAATCCCTGTCTATGGTAGTAGGAAAAGGTGTAAATATGGCCATTGATATCAGAGGAGGTCAGATTTCTAAACACAATCTGACCACTGAAAGATCATTATTTGCCTCATACATACATGCTTGGATCACAAGCGTGTGCATTTATTTAAATACATGCTCACAAATAATTGCTCCAGTATGATGCTGGAGGAACACAAATTTAAATATTAATTTAAATTAAATATTTACTTGTATACATGTGTAGTCCTATACACGTTTTAAGCCCTACTTATGTGTAAGTCCTAATTATGTTTTAGCCCTACTCCCACATGTATAAGCATCTACTCTAAAGGTGCCCATACACCTTACAATTTATCTGCAGATTTTCTGTGGTCAGATGAAAAAAGTGCAACAGATTGGCCCCGGTGGAGATTACTCCATCCACACAGTTAAGTGTAGATGGAGGAATCTGTTGCACCTTTTCCATCTGACCACAGAAAATCTGCAGATAAATTGTAAGGTGTATGTGTAAGGTTTAATGGGTGGTTCAGTCTGTCAGATTCTGTAAATTAGGCTGTTATTGGCCTTACTGCTATCAGTACCAGGAAATAAATCCACACACCTTTTAAATTAAATGTCTCCTTTACCTGTGCGAATGAAAAAGGAAAAAAGCACATCAAACATATTTGAAAGAAGATGTGTTGACATGAAAGTAGATTGGTATATTTAAAGAGTTTTAAAATTGAAAATCTAATCTCTGAGCAATGTGGCATTTATTATACACTTATTGGGACTGAAGATTAAGGTAACCCAGTAAGAAATCAAGCTACTGCAGTAATATTTTTAATTCACGTAGAAATATATCCTGTTCTGGATAAATTCAGTTTGACATAAAGTCAATCTTTTTTAAGACATGTAAGATGAACATACTATAAGGATTTTGCATATGGCAGAAATGAAAGGCTTATACAGATAATTTGTTCCATGTTCAAAGATAAATGGTTTTTTAAGTGTAAAGTATCTAAAAATAGTAGGCTTGATTAAAGGAGGAGTTATTTTCTTCTGCCAGTAAAATTATGAATAACCAATATATGTGACTGCATAGAGCAATACTGAACTTTTTATCTGTTAACCCAAAGGCTACCATTATGATGTGTCTGCTTTGGGATATGCAGCATAATCAAGCAAATCTATACTCAGATAATGCAGTTGTAAATTGATTCCCGGTAGCTATTTTGTGAAAAATCAATTTTTCTTTTGCTATAAATTTTTATTCAAATCAGAATAGGACAGATTTTAAAGTAATAATGACTTTCAATTGGGCTGTTAAAAAGCCAATATCGGAGCCTTCCCAAATTCTAAATGTTGCTATAGACATTATCAGCTAGGTTGGAATATTTTACCAGTATTTTATTGCAGCTAAAATACAGGGTAAACATCCCTATTTATATACTGTATGTTTGGAGAATATAACAGGTCTTTATTGATTAGAGATAATTTGAGAGGTCTCAGTAAAAATACTGTTAATTTCTGAATACTGAAATATTGTTCCATTAAAATGTGTTAGACTTTACCTTTTGGCCTCATTCAGACGGGGCGTACATGTCCATGCAGAGTGCACGCCCGTAAACGGGCCGATCCCAGAGATGACAGGTGCTGCGTGTAATTGCGCACAGAAGACTGTTCTTCCCTATGGAAGGACATGGCTGTATCCTGTCATGTGCACACTCAAACTTGCACATCCGTGCGGGTCCGGCTGTCCGTACTTGGACACACACTGTCGGCATCCAAGTGCGGAATTTGTCACAGGTGTCTGTATAAGTTATGGAACTGTCACGAACCTATTATGAATTTGGTGCAATAGTTATAGATACAGCCATAACACCAGTTTTGTCTTGCAAAGCCTTTACTGAATTGTACCCACATTGTTTTGCACACGTGTGTGTGTGAGTATGTGTGTGCGTGCGTGTGTGTGCGTGCGTGTGCGCGCATATATAATTGAGCAGTGAAAGCTATTAAAGCATCACCTGTGGCCAATTTTAGGCATGGTAGTTTTTTTGGATTTCGCAGACACACGCAATTTTAAAGCTTGACATGTTTGGTGTCTATTTACCCGACATGAGTCCATGAACCCATCGCACTCCTGACCGTACTCCTGAGGGTAAAATAAAAACCAAAAAATTAAATATTAAACAAGTAAACATGACTAATAACACAGAAGGACAAAATACAGGACTATATATTGGGCTCACTCCAGTCAACGTAGTCAAAGTAGTCAATCAAGCCAACATAGAGAACATACTCAATGTAGTCAATAAAGTAAATCCAATTGCCCAAGGTGATCCAATTAGGAATGGACCAACCATAACAAGATCAATTAAAAAAAGTAGTGGGGAGCAAGAGGGGAGCAAACATCTAACCAATAAAAGTACACAAATTAAATGTATGTTCACCAATGCTAGAAGTCTAGCAAATAAATTAGAAGAACTTGTTATTTTACTCGAGGAGGACTATGATATAGTGGGAATAGCAGAAACTTGGTTAGATAGTGCACACGATTTGGGCTACTAATTAGAAGGGTACAACCTGTTCAGGATATGTTCTCTTTGGAGGTTAGGAGATTAAGGGGGGACATGATTTTCTTGTATAAACAGTGGTGACAGCAACATTATTAACAAACTCTTTACGGTTAGCTCCGTAACAAAGACCAGAGTGCACCATCAAAAATTGGTGGAAAAAATATTTCAACACACGGGGCGCAAGGGGTTCTTCACAGTTAGATCGGTTAAGGTCTGGAACTCACTGCCGCAGGAAGTGATTTCAGCTAAGAGTGTGGAATCATTCAAGAAACTCTTGGACGAGTTCCTTGGAGACCGTAACATACAGGGATACAGGTACTCCTAAGAGCAAAATCACACATGGACTCATACACACGCACACACCAGCTCAAACATAAATGCCTACACGTAATAGGTTGGACTTGATGGACTTATGTCTTTATTCAACCTCAAATACTATGTAACTATGTAATTCCACAAGAATCGTTTGGGTTCTCCGGTAGTCAACGGATGGCAACTGTTACATACATGAATAGAAATTGGGACACAGCACTCCAAATGCAGATCAAATGCGTCTATTTATGGATGTAGATGCAGCATATCACACTGGTGCAACGTTTTGGGGTTTCGCATGATCCCCTTCCTCATGGAAAACATGTGATGAATGAGGAAGGGAATCCTGCGAGACGCCAAAACGTTGCACCAGTGTGATATGCTGCATCTATGTCAATAAATAGATGTATTTGACCTGCATTTGGAGTGTCGGTGTCCCTATTTCTATTTATTTACCCGACGTGACCCCATCTTTAACCACCAAAAAATTGGGTAATAATAAATGTTTTATAACATAACATAGGGAAAATAGTTTGTTTTTTTCTTCAAAATTTTCAGTTCTTTTTTCATTTTATACTAAAAAATAAAAGCCCAGTGGTGATTAAATGCAACCAAAAGAAAGCTCTGTGTCCCCAAAAGATGGTAAACAATTCATTTCAGTACAGCTTTGTATGACTAAATAAAGGTCAGTCAAAATACCACAGTACTGAATACTGAAAATGGCCTGGGCAGGAAGGGGGTTTAACACCCCGGTCATTAAGTGGTTAATATAACTTTTGACTTTAATATCACATATAACAGACCCGAAAAACATAGTTTTAGACAATCGCACAGAAAATACAGCCCCCTCCATTTTGTGGGAAACTCACAAAACATGTATTTGTAGTAAGCTTCCTGTAAAAAGCATAAAAATCAGGCTTCGATGAATTTGGATAAACTCTTAAATCAAATTAAAGACCTTGAATGATCTTATAATCTCTAGCCCAACATCATCCCTTAGATCTTATCAAAATACACCAAAAATGTTACAAAATATGTACAAAAAACACAACATGCCCATTCAAAAGAGTTACCCACTCCTGCTATTATAAAAAAAAAGGTAATTAGTGCACCAAACTCTTCACACTCAAAAATGCAGAAATGTAATCCTCAGAATAAAGCAGTACAATGGAGCTTATTACACCGTTCCTTATATATTGCAAATATGTTTGTGCAGAATTACAAATTTCTCCAATAGCTGTCCTTCCAAATCTGAGACACAGAAGCAAGCAAAAGGTTTGCAAAAAGGCACCTATTTATTTCAAGTTTCAGAAAATTACATCAGGGCTGTTAGAATCGCTGCAATCAGATATGTCAGATTTGGAAAATGCTATATGGGATACACCCACTGGGAGGTGTCCAGGCCCAGATGGCTCTACTGTGTTACATTATAAAACATTCTTGGGTACCTTAGCACCCTATTGGTATAGCCAAGCAAATACCGGCGCCGCCGGTTACGAGAGGATGGCCAATTAGGACGTTTTTAGTGGAAACACAGATGGGGTAGCTCCCACCGGTCAAAAAGACCTCCGATCTGGGAAATACAAGGAAAAACAGAGCGCCTCCATCGTGTAAAAGATCATTTATTCAAAGGGCAACACAGCTGGAAATGTACTCACAAGAAGGGACGATCGATACAAGCATGTAAGATGATGCAAAGGGATTCACTGGCAGCGGGAGTCTCACAGAATGAAACCGGTCAAATATCCTCTGCCCCTGTGAGTTTGAACGGTCTACGCGCTGCAGGTTCTGACGAAGGGGCGTGCCCCTGAAACGCGTAGACCGTTCGAACTCACAGGGGCAGAGGATATTTGACCGGTTTCATTCTGTGAGGCCAAAAAAGGGTTGCTTAGACTTTATCATGGCTGCCAGGGATGTCCTACTGAGACATTGGAAGTCCTACTTTGAAGGAATGGGTTGGTGAAATGCAATTTCTTTGCAGGATAGAGGAACTCACTGCCTGCTTATACAATCACCATTCCCTGTTTTATGAGGTTTGGAGTGTTTGGCTTTAATTTTTTACCACTGAGGTTATACTGACCTGAGCCCTGCGGTGCACAACCCCTCCTCTTGTTCTTCTCCTTTTCTTTTCTTCTTCTCTTCTCTTCCCACTTTTCTTTCCTAATTCCCCCGATCTTTCATTCCCCACTTTTCCTTCCTCCTCTTTCATGTTTTTCATGTCTCTTTTTTTCTTCACTTTTTGACACCTTTGGCACTGCTTGTTTGATTACTTCCATTATTCCCAAGTTTCCTAGCCTCCATGATTTGGTACCTTTTAATATATTGTCTTCCTTCTAAGCTTTTATGGAGAGGGATTTTTTGTAATTCTCTACAAGTACAATTTACTAATTGACGGTTCATGGATACTGAATCTGCTTTGCATTGTTATTGGAATGTGCCTTCACATTACTTATTTGTATTTCTTTAATTTTCCATTTTTGTTGGCTTTTTTTTCAATAACAATACAATTTTTGTTTTTAAAAATCAGCTTTTGAAGGCTAATATGCCTTCAAAAATGCAGTTGCACCTTTCAGATAAATAATGTAGGGGGTAAGGTCAATCAGGCTCCTTCAGCCACACTTGGTGGTTTTGTCCAGTAAATCAAAGCTATCATAGAAAGAGATGAGGGGTGGTGGTATGACATGTCTCTCCTCCTTAAATCACAGAATGCCCTGTATTCTTTAAATAAATAAAAAACATTTTGTAAATCGGCAGTAGTGAAGAGTGGCAGGTGATGCGACTGGAGTGCTGTACTGCTTGAGTCAAACCTCTCCCTCTCCTCAGTGCTTGCTAAATTTTCTGCAGGTACAAAAAAATACCCATAGATCCTACCAAAATTGAATTGTCCTTGTAACTTCCTGTGCAATGAACTGATATGTCAAACAATGTTAATAGTTTTTACAGTTATCTTCTGGTAACTACAAAACACCTCCTCCCTAGGTAATGGAGATGAGGAGAAGAGGACATATGTTACCTTTTTTGTCTTTGGGTTTAGATATGCATTAAGTAGATGGTAGAGAAAAGAATAGAAAAGATAGTGTACTAATGTTTGTCAGTTTCCATTATAACAGGTGCTAAATAACTTCCATACTTCAATGATCAGGTACAAGTGTGCAACAAGTTAGGTCAGAATTCCTGAAGTGCATGCTTGTTTGAAGTCAGTGGCAGGCAGTGAATGAATTGAAGAGTGAAAGCCAGGCAGACATAATTTTCAGCAGCAGAGTTAAGTACTAGCATCGGTATCAGTGCCTATACAGAGTATTTGGGCTATTAGTACTCATACTCAAATGATCCCAATACTGGAACTTCCGTTATCAGGGAGACGGGTGTCGAGTCATTACATGCTGTCCGCCTTCCTTAATGGGACTTCCGGTATCAGTATTCGGTATTGGCAAATACCAAAAAATATATATCAGTACTCGTACAGGATACTGAAAAACGGTATCGGGGCATCCCTAGAGTTAAGCTATACTACCCCTCTGATTTGTCTCCTAAAATGGTTTCCTTTAAGAAAATTACCATTGTTCTGTTTCAAATACTGCTGTATGCATTAACATACCTCCTTTAGACCCCAATCCATCTGGGCAGTATGGTCACCTGCTCAATCAGCACCATTAGATGCCAGGCACAATGACGGTAATATACAGTGTAATCTATTGGCAAAACAGAACAATATGTGGGGCAGAAGTATCATGGTACTATAATATTAGACTTACAATGGCATGCTTTATGATGATTACAGCGACAATGCTTTTCCTCCAAGTAAAATAGACTATGCATCAAACTATATTAAAATTAGCAACTTTTTTTTAGCAGGCCATCTCATTACCATGTTTTGCTGAAATTTTGTGTTATATGTATGTTTTCTTTCAGATTTGAAGATGGCACAGTTTCATTTCTGGATATAATAGCAGTGAAACATTGTCTTGACACTCTGCATAGGCTAACTGGTAAGTCTAAATGACATCTAACACGGGTGTTACAAGTAAACAATTGAAAATGAATCAAGAGGTATCAAGGCTACTAAGGCTTCTAAGAGCCTTGCCCATGTACCTCATCCAATAATGGATCTGTCATTAAAAGTCACATATAATTTCAATCTTCACCTTAAAAAAATAAAAAATATGTGTTTTTGATTAATGTTTTATTTTTCAGATGTTTGTAAAAAAATAAGCATGTTCAAATGTGTTAGCTTGGTTCACTTAAAGTTTTATTTTGGGGGATGTATACATATGATGTGAATTACCACTATCTTTCTTTGGTCAGCAAGTTTTTTTTTTGTATCCATACTTTGTGTTATTAATTTTAACTGTGAAGGAATGCAAATATGTGGCCAATGCTAAACTGGTAAATGCTCTATACCCAGGGGCATATCTGCCGCAATGCAAACAAGGCATTCGCCTCGGGCGGCAGATTCCAGGAGGGCGGCAAGAATGCCGTCCCCCAAAACATTTAGGCAGACGGGCTGCACAGAAACCGGCAGCCTGGCTGCCCAATGTAAACGTGGAGGAAGCAGCAGGCGGGGGAGCAGGAGGATACTGGGGACGGAGCGGCAGGAGGCAGGCGGCGGAGATGAAAGAGGCGGGGTGGAGATGGAGGAGATGGGGATTCGAAGACGGCAACGGAGGAGGCGGGGCCCGGGACCAGCTCTGGAGGGCCTTGCGGGAGCTTTGATGGGCCTGGCTGTGCTGCGGGGAGGAGTGCGGGCCCCGGGGTTCCCATCTGGAGGAGCTGGTGCTGGAGAGGGCCGACTGTCTGCTGAGCTGCGAGAGGCTGCAGCTGGGGCACACTTTCTTCTACCGACTGACCCAGGAGACAGAGAAGATCTTCCAGAGGGGGTCGAGGGATGCCATGATCTGCAACTGGGTGGGTGCAATGGTCTGCAGGGCATGGGTGAAGTAGTCTGTAACTGGGTGCAATGGTCTGCAGGGCATGGGTGAAGTGGTCTGTAACTGGGTGCAATGGTCTGCAGGGTATGGGTGAAGCGGTCTGTAACTGGGTGCAATGCTCTGCAAGGTATAGGTGCAGTGGTTTGTAACTGGTGCAATGCTCTGCAAGGTATAGGTAAAGTGGTCTGAAACTGCGTGCAATGGGCTATAACATTGCAGGGTAGCAATACAGTGATCTGTAACTGGGTGTCATGTTTTCCAATGTATGAGTAAAGTGGTGTATATACGTGGGTGCAATGATCTGCAGAGAAGGGGGGGCAGTGGTGTGTAACTGGGAGTACATGGTAAATAACCTGCAGGGCCTGACTAGATGTTCCAATAGAAGTCCTCATCGAGTCCTGGGTCAGTGATGGAAGAGGCGGGAGGCGTCTCCGGAGCTCCAGTCGGAAGATGTGACGATTGGGCACCGAGGCAGCGGTGGAGGCTGGGTTTCTAATGCCAGGTAAGAGGACTGTGCTGGCAGGGCCCAGCATAGATTCTGCACAGTCCACAAAAGAGGTGGGGGAGGGGCTTTGCAGGATCTGTGGTGAGCTCTGCCAGGTCTATGGTGGGCAGAGCCCACCAGAGATCCTTCACTGCCCACCTGAGACCCTGCAGAGCCCACTACAGACCCTGCAGAGCCCCCCTGAGACCACAGCTTTCCTGCTATGCTAATAGCGGAACATGTCAAAAGCTGGATACAGCGTGTGCACTGTATCCAGCGACTGAGAGGTTACGCAAAAAGTATTAAACAGGAAGGGGTGGGGTAAATTTAGGGGGGAGGGGCGCCTTAGTTTTGCCTTGACTAGGGCAGCCCCAAATCAGAATACACCTCTGTCTATACCTAGGCACATACTGTGGCATATTGCTGAAAAATTATCCCTGGTGACCAGTACATGTAGACCCGAGAGTTGATATCAATTATTTTTTTTTGTATTGATAAAAAGTAATTCCTGATGACAGAACAGCTTCAATCTATTTCACAGTGAGCACATCAGATCAGAAAAATATATAAATGACTATGTGGTAACAAGAGTCTACTTGATTGGATATGAATTGAATGGTTTGTTTATTTGGGCTATGGTACTACCTAGTTATTTGGTAGCTTTAATAGTATTCTACTTACTGCACTGAACAATTTTTGTCATCTTATGGGGATCCTGGTGACTTTGTCATTAGGTTTTC
The DNA here is from genome assembly GCF_000935625.1 of Nanorana parkeri. Lineage (NCBI taxonomy): Eukaryota > Metazoa > Chordata > Amphibia > Anura > Dicroglossidae > Nanorana > Nanorana parkeri. Next base: position 250,021 of record NW_017306739.1, read on the forward strand.
ATATACTTTTATGCTTCCTGTTGCACTGGCCCTGTCCACAATCTGGCATCAAGTCTTTATTCTGGCGCACGGCCGCAGGCACATCCAGGCTCTGCCCGGGGTGCCGGTTCCACAGAAAATCAGTGCTCTCATTCTACACCTGAAGTCAAGCCACCCATGCTTTCAGCATAAATATTTGTTCATGACCCCTGAGACTCTTGTGTCTCCATGTCCCTTGAGACTCCTGTGCATTCCCATGACCCTTGCACAATCCTGTGCACTCCATCATCCGCTAATTTCCTGTGCTTCCAAACGACCTCTGCGCTCTTGTGCCTCCAGAGACTCCATGATCCCTATTCAGCACATCTAGTGTGTGGTATTGTGCGTTAGGTGCATAGCATTCAAATGATCCCACATTGTGTCTCCAAAGACTCTGTTATCCATGCCCTCTTTATCCACTTGCATAAACTACAGGCCTGTCTTGTACTTGCTACTGAACCTGCAACCCCCACCTCAGGCCTCTCCAGTCTCTATCTCTCTATCTGTGACCTCCATGCTTTTCTGGATATCCCATGGGATGCTGCGGGTTCGTGAACCAGTTAATAATTATTCATGCATCCCTATTATTGTGCCGTTGATCTAATTCCCAGCTCCCCCTAGAGGACAGGTATATCTTCTCAGTCTCCCCGAGACCAAGGCCATGTCAAAATAAATCACCCAGAGCATGAAATTTATTTACTGTTGGCATGCCCACTACCTCTGCTGGAAGTATGTTCCAAGCATCAACTACTTTCAGCATAGACTGCCATAAGAGAAGTCAGACAGCGTGTGTGGTGTAGTCCCACCTGCCAAGATGCCGGACTATACCACACATACTTCGTTCTCTTCAGAATTAGCTATTGCCCCTTGTTTTTTCACCACTGAGGAAAGTTTGAAGGGACAGGTATCTTTTAACAGTATAGTAACCCCTACCTTTTCGCTCTTGGTGTTGTAGTTGAGTGGGCATGTAGAGAGAGCCTACAAAGAGGCCTTTCCTATATGAATACTTTTTCTGATACCTTTGACATTAAATGAGAAAGCCCTGTAAGGTATGTGTCTACCAGTAGTGGTAAGTATGGAGTGATATGTGGATGTGTCCCCTATCACATGCTGGGTTAGTTCTGCTATATTGTGTATATATGCCATTAAGTTCAGAAATTCAGCACTTGTGTTTTGTTGCTGTGTAGTCCAGGTTCATTACCAGCCCTCGCTCAGGAAGGAGAACATTAGATGCTGTGGATGAAGCAGGAAATAAAAGAGAGTGTAACAGCAATAATGCTGTAACAACAGTTAACCTAACCAACTGAGCTCAGTGAGGGCTTTCCCCTATTGTAGTGTCAAGGAGTCAAGTTAAATTCACACTTAAAAAAAGAGTGTCTGGAAGGGGAGAACACAGCAACAGGGTACTTTTGGCTATGTTGATGGATTAGTAGGGTATTTTGGAAGACATTCCCAATCTTGAAACGTTAAGGGCATACAGTATACGTCCCTGATCATTAGGGATGCAGGCATGGTGTACTTTTTGATAATGTTTCCTTGGGTGAGCTGTCAAGCTGTGGCGTCCTGTGATGGAGTCAGTAGGCATTGGTAACTAGTTCTGCCCACACTAAGCTGACAGTGTCTGCTGCTAGCAGCCGCCGAGGAGCCACATGTCTGAGTAACACCAACTCTATCCACATCACTATCACCACACCACTGATGCCACCCAGCTACATGTTGAGACCAACAGCATGCTGCTGGTCTTGACATGTAGCTGGGTGGCATCAGCCTTGGGTAGCTGTAAAGGTAAATTCATAAATTTTACCTTATTTTAATAGGTTTTTTCCCACCAGTTTTCCTACATTTTACCATTTTTAACTTCGACAGTACAACTGTCCATTGCAAATATTTCTTTATTCAAGAAACCTTAGCGGTCAAATTAAGAGAACTTTATCAAAACATAAAGCAGTTGTTTTCCAGATCAATATAAATAGATTCCTGTGTGTCAAAACTAAAGCAGGCAGAGTCTAGACCATTGTTTAGGACACGCAGCATACAATAACATCTAAATGCAGAGTTGTAGTTCATATACAACAATCCATCAGAGTTTTAATTCAGACACATCTGTAACTAGTAACATTAACATGCCAGACCAGTTTATTTAGTACAACAGCACCAAAAAGGTCGCTTTCACACCAGAGCATTGTGCTAAATGCACAGTATTGTGCATTTAGTGCAAGCTATCGCACAGTACATCTAGTGTGTGGTATTGTGCGTTAGGTGCATAGCATTCAAATGAATGGCACCCCAAAGCACCTCCCAGCGGCCTTGCATTTCAGCAATACTGTGCATTGTGTTGCAGTATAGTGAAATGCAGTATTGTGGTACCGTGTGTTGTGCTGCAATGCATGGTTGCCAGGAAGTGCATTGGGAAGCCATTTAGCGCAATGCTCTGGTGTGAATGGGCCATTAAAGAACTATCTCCTTGGCTCCTAACTAAATATGTCTTTATTTGTGAGGGGGTGACCAATTACAAACAATTGCATACCATTATGTGATATACAGAGTATCAGATATGATTGCTTTGATTAATGTGTATGACCTGGGCCAGTTGGAGGTTCAGTGTAGACTGTCTATTCTGACTTTGGTTTTGGATTGATTGACAACATTTCTAGTAAGCTTCACATGCTGTAGTAAAAAAAAATAAAAAAAAAATTGCACACCAATATTCTATGTGCTAGTATAGTTACATAATGATATGCTAAAGTATAGCTTTCATATGATTATACACTTATTTACAGAATCATTTCGTTCTCTCATTCTACCCATTATCAGTTGCGTATGGTATATCACCAGGGCAAAATTGTTACATTCTTTGCAATCTATTTTCTGTTAGGCATTTTTAACAAAACACTCAGATGCTTAACAAGATGTAATCAACATTTTTCTTTTGAAGCCACAAGATTAAGATGACTGACAGAATGAAAAGAGAACGAATTATGAAAATTCTCTTCCATTCATGGGGATATGAAGTCACAGATTCATCCACTTGAAAGGAGTAAAAAAAATCTTCCGAACGGCAGAGCTGCAATTCTTCACTTTTGCATGAATTTAGAAGTTTTCTTTGAAAAAGATGTATCAATTTCCAGCAATAGGAACAATAGAGAGAAAGATAATGATGTTCACTTTTTAATGAGGATAGAGGAGCAAGTTCAGTTTGTGTTTTGTTTTTCACATTTCTGGATATTTTATAAAGAAAAAGTGAATACTTCTCAAATAATCAGATGTTATTTTTTTTTCTAATCCTGTTGCAGTTCATTATTCACACTCCTTGTATGGAGCACCTTCAAAACTTATTGTACCGCGATTGATGCATTTTTATGCGATCCACATCTGCATCGGAACAGACTGCACTGGTGTGAACAGAGCACCAGAAATCCAATAGGAAAGCATTGTGATGCATTTTGGATGCAGCTGCCAAACTGAACGGACTGCATGACAACTGCATCTGATGTAAGCTAGTCCTAAGACAAAGTGCATTTATTCATCCATAAATTCCCCTCAGTGTGTTTGCAGGGAGAGATAGTTGCTGCTACTGAAACTGCTATATTTACAGTCAGTCACATTCACACATACAAGTGTGTGTTGGGGACTTGGAGCAGACAGAGAGATCACACAACTTTTTGCAGGGATGTATAGGTGCTGATATATTACTACTATACAGTACTGTTGCTGAAAACTGCTCTATTTACAGTTAGTCATATAAACAGTCAATGTGTGTTGGAGAATTTGAGCAGATAAACATATTTGCAGGGAGAGATAGTTGCTGCTATACTATACAGTTCTATGGAAAAGACCTATACCCAGTGCTGTATAGTGCCACATTGCAGTGAATTGCTGTGGTGTGCTACATAGTGTGTAACCCCCTGTTTTCAGTGTGCTGAATTTTGCTACATGACTATAACTGCAGAATTGCAATATGGTGGGCTGCATATTATTGTGTACCCCCTATGCTCCTGTCCTGCATAGACCCAACAGTCATTTCAAGGGCTACCTTTTGTGTCTGAGTCAACCAGAACGTCAGTCGCTGTTTAGCTGCTCAGGCCTTCATACTTTTTTTGTGTTTTATTGATTTTTTTAGTTCATGTTTTCATATATGGTAGGTAATTTTTATTTCAATAACATGTTACTGACACAGGCAAAGCTGGCCTGTGTTTGCAGCACATCGCCAAATACTTGTGTGCAGTAAATTTTATTGCGCCAAATTACAACATAGTGCACCATAGCACCAAATACTTAATCCCCATATTGCCATAGCTGCTAATAATGTTAGGCAGCCCCCTGTATTCATACTGTAACATATGGCAGTCCTAAAGGGAGAGGCAAATGTTCTGCACACACCGCTAGTAGGGGATGGGCAGGTTATGCATCTACAAATGAAAAAACACACACAAAAACGATATGATTCACTCTTCAAAATGAGGTGTAGACCCCTTGAACTATTGGGTAACCAGGGTGGACCACTGACCATAGTTTGCACAGTATTCTTTAATTTTATTGGCCCACAAAAGCTGATTATATAGTATGCATTCAATCTATATTTTCTGGCTTTTTCTGTGAAATATTAGACTGTAATTTTGATTTATTGATTAAAACCTGGTTGATCTGTCACTCAAAAACTGCAGCCTAGTTTAAATGCTTAGATACTGTACATGGAGTCTGTACAATATTTCACTAGATTTGTTTATTAAAGTTTGCCTGTTGTCTCCCTGTGAAACTATGCCCAAGCAAAAGCTACTTACATAATGTGCATGGATTTAGATAATGCACATGTGATCCAGCTATGACACCAGTCATATGAAGGCTTGAAAGTTCAGATGAGAGCTTAAATAAGCACACTGGCATTTAGTTTAATACATTTAGAAACCTGATTACATTTTTTGTCCCAGCTATTCATTAGACATGTGGAGATTCAAAAAATGTATTTTCATACACAAATTTTTTGTTATTTCGGTTCGTATTGATCCAAATGTATTGTTTTCGTTTTGGATCAATTTGGATGGGGTTCTTCAATTGAAAATTAACGTAATCCAAAAAGATTGGGTGGGGTTTGGTCATTTTAGTTCTGTACTGGTCATTATAGTCTGTACTGTTCATCTTAGTCCATACTGGTCATTTTAGTCCATACTGGTCATCTTAGTCCGTACTGGTCATTAGACATGTAAAGCTGCAAAAAAAATTGTTTCATTTTTTTTCAATAAAATGTTTTTCTTTATTGCTTTTGTGGGGTGTTAAACGTTTTCAATTCAAAACCATTGGAGATAAACGTAATGTAACCCAAATAACATAAGCCAAGTACCTCGGACAGGGGGTAAAACCCTCCGCCAGGTCAATGCACAGGCAACTGTGACATCCAGGGAGGGTGTTGGGAGAGAATTACCCAGAGAGGTAGATAGGGCAAACACTTTTGAGCACACTGGAAAAGCTACAATGAACCCATAAATATACAACCAACAAATGTTTTGATTTTGTTATGGTTTTTAAAATGTATATATATAATTTTATACATTTTATAATTTGCCCAGGGAGGGAGGTAGAGCAGGATTTCTCAGCAACTTAGTACAGTTTCAATGAATGAATATACAAACAACCAACACCATTTTTTTTAATTTTTTTTATAATCTTTTTCTTTTGGCCAGGGAGCCTCAAAGAACCCCAAACTAAAAAAAAAAAACCAAAAAAAAAAACAAACAATGAACAAACAACATGCTTTGGGTTGTTTTTGCCAATTAAATGTTTTATTTTATTGTTACCCAAATTCAGATTGGGCTATGCCAGCTTCAGCAAAGTTATTTCCAAAAATACCATCTGCTCAAGGAGCTTGGGGCCAGTTGTGAGCGCTGGGGAGACAAAATATTTTCTGTAACGGAAAAGACCCACTTTCTCTGGACAATGCTGGGGAACCAGACAGGAGCCTCTGTGCAACTTCCGAGAGAGCAAGCCACACATACCACTGGCTCTGCCAGAATAGTAAGGCTTCAGTCACACTTAGACAGTGTTTCAGTGCAGATTGCTAATTTTTGCACATGTTTTACTCACGTTTTCACGTGTGTCTTAAGCCTGGCAAATTTGTGAGAAGATTGTGACATATTGATGTAAATGGGAAATTTGCATAAAATATTTGTCACGCATTTCAAATTGAGTCTATGGGAACAAATCACACTGAACTACAAAAAAAGCTCATGTACTTTTTCCAGTGACAGGCAGTTTTCTACGTGCGATGCTACACTCAGGTGTGAACGGGGACTATAGAAATAAATAGGATTTCTTGTCTTGAGTGTTTCAGTGCTGACACATACACTTGACAAAGCAAGTAGATGTGAACAGAGCCTAAGTGATCATTGATTGGGTGCAATGGTGGGTCAGAATGGTGAGCCTTAACCATATATTGCATGGAGCTGCGTTTCCTGGAAGGCACTCTAGTGGGTCCCACCAAGCTGCCCAGTGCCTCAGCCCAAAAACCAGCTGCTCTGGAGGACTGAGCAGTGCTAGCACTAGATGAGAGAGTATCAGACTGACATTCCTCAAGCTCCTTTTCTTCCACCTCCTTTCCCCCCTCTAGTGGCATTATCATTGTTCTGTCCCTGTCACACACCCTCTCAATCAGTATATCCCTCCAGGTGGTCAGGGCATTGCAGCAAACAGCCATCTTGCCCTTCATCTGAGGATCACACATGGAGGCCAGCATCAGTTCAGGGCAAGGGTCCATCAGCTCTTGCATGCGCCTAAACAGATTATCCCTCAGCCTCCTAAGCAGTGCTACAACATTTGGAGGGCCACCGGGCAATACTTTATGATAGGAAAATAAAGCCTCTATTTTGTTGTGGAGATGCGGAACCGGCGTATGACCTGAGCTATGCTGGCTCAGATTTCCTGTGACAGCACGGAAAGGCTTGAGGACTGCCACAACCTGGCCAATCATGGCCCAATCCTCCCTAACTAATGGGCTCCATATGCCAATGTAATGTTCATATGCCATGGTATGAATGGCCTTCTGCTGTTCAAAAATATACTCCAGCAAAGCTAAGGTGGAATTCCACCTCGTCCCCACATCTTGTTTAAGGCGGTGCTCCACTAGGCCTGCCTTCCTCTGTCCCTAATGCCTGAGGAGATGGTTGTCTTTCACACTATGATGGAAGTGGCCAGCGATCTTCCGACATGACTCTAGTATTAGGGACAGTCTTCCAGAGCAATTCTCCTCATCAAAAGCAGCCCTTACCACAAGATGAAGGCTATGGGTTGGGCAGCACACACCCACAAAACTATTATCCCATAGAGCCTTAATAATGTTGACAGCACCATCAGTCAACACAAACCCCATCTTGGCATTACTGCCTGCCTGCTCTCCTAGCCACTGCACCACTATCTTTTGCAGTGCTTGTAAAATGTTATGTGAGGTGTGTTGCTCATCCATCACCTCAGCATGCAGGAGGGAGGAGCAGTGCCCCTGTTTGGCAACTGCAGTGGCCACTGCTGCTGATCTTACTGCCCCTGAAGTTGGTGGTATGCCTTCTGACAGATTGGGCAGGAAGGCATGCTGGCCACTAGGAGAACTCCATAGGTCAGTGGTGAAGTGCACTGACTGTCCAGCAGCCGTTCCCAGCTCCTCCTTCAATACCCCAATGCAAGCCCTGTACAGAGAAGGGAGTACTTTTTGGTTGAAGGTGATACGGGATGGTACAGGGTATTGGGGCGCAAGAGCCTGCATCAGTTACCTAAAGGACTCCCCTTCCACCATATTAAAATGGCCACTCTGACTTCAATTACCTGAACTATCAGGCAGGTACTTTTCCTTGACTACTGCCAGGACTTGCCCCTGCCATGAAAGCCACCAAAATGTTCAAGAGTGGCCTGGGTGGAATGGATGGGATGAAAGATGTCACCAACACCCTTTAGTTCTTTGGCCTGCGTACTGGGGCTGCTGATGGTACCACTTGTAGTTCCCCTTGTAGTGCTTGGCGGACGAGCCACACAACTTTCCTCCCTCAGCAACACTGGATTGCGGAGGACACGTATGTGTTGGTTCATGCCACTTTTGGTCAGATGACCCAAGAATTTGCCTCGGCTGACCTCCCTGCCACACAACTTGCATTTTGCTTGCTGCCCACCAGCAATTTTTACAAAATGGTCCATGAACAGACACCATGAACTCTGCTACTGCTTTGATTGACTCTCTACTCCACAACAGGAAGGCACATGACCATACCTTTAATACAACCCCCAACAGCCAAACAAAATCTGATTGGCCAGAGAACAGTCACAAGTGATTTTAGTTTAATTTTAAGCAAAATTTGGACACATTTTGTAAATTTAAAAAATCTGATTTGTTCAAATTCACAAATTGGAATGCCTTCACAATTCAGATAAATTTGGATTCGGTAATTTGGGTGCATCCAAATGTTCGGATTAAAAGAAATTCTTCCGAATTTCAACTTGGAATTAACTCAAATGTCTACTATTTATTACGGATGTCCCAATACCATTTTTTCAAGACCAAGTACAAGTACTTTCCCTCCGGTACTTTCCGATACCAATTACTGATACTTTTTCTTAAAGGGACATGTGACATTTTTTCTAAAACAATACAGACTAATGATTTCAGGGCAGTTTCTTTATAATTATGAAGAACTGTAACTCAATCCATGATTATTCAGCAATAGAGAATGGCAACCAGTAATAGAGGACTACAAATCTCAGCAATCAATGATTATTCAGCAATGGAGAATGGCAACTAGCAATCATGGATTGCTGAGATTTGTAGTCCTCTATAGCCGATAGACAATATCTATTGCTGTATAATCATTGATCCCAGCAATCCATGATTATAAAGCAATTATACAGGGCTGTGTGTGGTCTCGCCTGGGCTGCGTGTAGATCCCAGAGTCACACTTCAGGCATTGGATCAACTGGACAACCCCGGTCTCGTAGAGGCCCGGTTCAGCAGGGACGCTTGGAGTCTCGCCGACAGAAGAAATTGTGGGCTTCCCTGGGCAGGAGTCCCCTTAGAAATCGTGCTGGTGATTCTAGAAGCAATGATTTCCTTACTTCTTGATGTACCACATTGCTATCTGTGGATAAGTCTCTACTTTGGCACTTAGTGCTGTACTATTCATCCTATCTGGCTTGGAATCTTGGAGCTTTATAAGATTATTATTACGCTCCTTTACTGATTTTTGCCTATTAACCAGCTTTTAGACTCCTACAGTCATACTTAAGCTGCTGACCTGGTGACACCTACATTTGTATGTTTGACTTTTAATGTATGTTTGTTCTGTTTAATTGGTTTATCACTTTGACTACTACATATAT
>NW_017306739.1:259430-276017 GCF_000935625.1 Nanorana parkeri
GTTATCTGGTGATCTCCCAAGCCGTTGTCTCACTCACCTACACCATGCTTTCTCTACCTGGCAAGGGAGGTGATGATTTGACTTGTTTTGGCTATTTCTCGATTGGATATGGTAATTCCAGTAATGCGTAATTCTTTAAAGATATTTAAAGATATATCTTCATTGTATTTCTCCATGTCTGTGTATGTGGTAGGAGGAGCGGGACCTCCTCAACTCTCCCTGCTGGGATCTCCGAAAGACCCCCAGTGTCACCTTTACACTGGAAATAAGCTATTGAAGTGCAGATCGCACTTCAATAGCTTATAGCTGGGCTGCAGGAGCCCAGAACTGATAGCCCAGGGACCGGAAGGGATGCAATCTGCATCGCTCCCGGTCCAATAGAACAGGGAGGGGATCGATGAACGGAAGTTCGTCGACCTCCTCCCCAGCTCCCCGCGGACACCAAGGACGCCGGTCCCATAGGAGGGGCAACGGAGCCCGGGAAGCACGGCGGCGGTGTCCGGCTGGGGGGGGGTGGCCCCTTCTTCGGGACACAGAAGCGATCTGGCGACAGGTAAGTCGCCAGAATCGCTTCTGTTGTAATGCCGACAGTCGGCTCTACAAGATTAAACAGAGTCCCGGCGGCAAAAGTCGCCAGGAGTCTGTTTAAACAGCCCCGATGCTGGCGACGTACACTGTACGTCGTCAGTCACGAAGGGGTTAAATAAATGTATCTAATTTTTTTCTTCTTTAGGGGGGGAGCATTCATGGATTCTTGCATCGGGGCACTGAGGTCACTAGTTACGCCTCTGTGACCATCCAATCTCAGAAGGAATTGAGCCATTTCTACACCTGGCACAGGCTGACCCATTAATACTTGGGATTGAGATACAAGCCACTGAACACATAGTTGCCGCCTATACTGACAATATGTTGTTGTTTTTTTAACTGAACCCGGGCAATCTTTACGCAGATTGACAACACTCTTTACGGAATATGGCGAACTATCTAATCTTTCTATTAATTATTCAAAATCTGTTGCATTAAACTTGAGCACACCAGAGGATGTTATTTCGTGCCTGAACGATATGTTTCCATTTCAGTGGACTTCTCCCATGTGCAATATCTTGCCACGTTACTCTATCTATCTGTGTAGCTTGTATTTGCTCCGCCATGGATGCCAGAGTGATATTACTGGCTTGGACTGCTGAAAGCACATCCCTGAGGGTAGGGTAACCTGGGGTATCAGAGTCTTGCAGGGATAGACGTCCATTGGATATATCAATAGTCCCCCCTGTGGCCCCCCGCTTCTTCCACAAACAGGTCCCTGGGCACTTTACAGAAAGATTTATATCCCAAACTTAATCACATTTTATTTTTTTGGTTATCATCAATACCTGTGGTATTTCCTCTAGCAAATGTTTCCAATTTTGAAGCCACTTCTTTTTGCTTCTCTTTACTGGACTGTTTCGGCTCACAAGGTGATTGCTTAGTCCCCCCCCCCTCTACTATCCACCTCTGGAACAGTCTCTTTTTTGACCCAGTTCTAGTCATTTTATTAATTCTTTATATTTTCCTTTGATGTAAGCAGATATTAGCTGCCGCACTGTTCCTTGTATACCACTGGGGGGAGCCAAATCGCCTTCTTTCAGCTCCTCCACCATCCAACTCTCTGCACTTCCACCCGCTGCCACCGGGGGGAGCCAGCAGCCGGAACAGCAGCAAGTCTCTTTCTCCTCCGACCATCCAGCCTCCACTCACCGCAACTCAGAGCGGCATCCGCCAGATCTCCACCGCCTCTCCCCGGGACGGACCGATCGACCTCCACCGCTCCAACCGACCAGGGCGCAGGTATCAGCCAGCCAATGCGCGTCCACTCACATCCGCTTCCTAGTCACACCCCCCAGGTGAATGATTAATAGCATAATTTCACAATGCTACATGAGTTTTTATGTGGCTTTGTTTTTTTAATTTCACCATAAATTTTTTAATTTCACCATAAAGTGTACTTCAAATTGTTCAATTCACAGAAACGACCATTTAATGTATAACTGTATTTTGTACATTGTTAAAACCAGATATTGAAATATGTATGTGGGAACCTTAAATGATGATTGATTTTCTATATTTTAATCTATCCAAGTTTAGAGATGCAGTTTTGACTGGTGCTGCTGATTTTGAGTTTACAATTGGTAATCAATCAGTAAGCTTGACAGGCAGACCTAAGTATAGTTGAAACAGTTGTTAGGAATGCTCAAGAAGACTTGGCCTTTAAAATTAGTTTGTAGAGTAAAACACATTACTCAGGACATAGACTATGGTGCCCAAAATGGGATAGAAGGAGAACACATGACTCAGCTACAAAGAGTATGGCACTCCCTTATGCCAATCAGAAAGACTTTTAGGGTAAACATCACATAGGTTATTTTAAAGTAAAAGCTTGAATAAAAGGATGGGGGATGATCCTTCAAGTCACACATTTAGACACACACACACTCATTCACACTACAGATCCACAGACACACACGCACAGCATCACACAGACACGCCCACACTCACATTGAATAGACAGACACCTGTTAGGACTATTTTTAACTTACTAACTAAAGACGTTTCTTAAGCATCTTATAGACTTCTGCTGTAAGATATACTATATTTTGTAATCATCAAGCATCTTATAGACTCATTCTGTAAGATATACCATATCCTGTAATATTTCGTAACATTTAAATTAAACACATTCTGAACTTTATGCAACAATGGAAGCAATCATTATTTAACTTTTCCACCCTATGCTTCGTGAAAAGGGGGGGGGGTGTGACGGACCCCCATACTCAGGATGAGTATGTCCGCCGCTGTCTTCTTCCTTGCTGAGGAGATCTTGCAACCTGAAGATCTGTAGCTCCCAGTTTCCCCAGTCACTAGCCAAGGCTTGAGTGTAGGTGAAACAAACTCTGATTTATTGAGCAACTGCACAAACTTTTATACAGCAAGTGATGAAATCAGAATATAATCCCATCACATCCACCTCCCCTCCTCCCAGACCATCGGTCTGCTCAACACCACAGGTGTCCACCTGCTAACGAACTCCAGACAGCCATAGCAGGAGCCTGGCCAGAATGTCATTGTTCTGAGCTCCCTCAGAGTACAATGGGAGATAACGAGGGATGGTGCTGATAGTCTTTCCATAACCAGGTCACACAGCATAACGCACTCAAACATAACTCAATACCAATACACATTTAACTTAACCAATACACATAAACTGATCACCATGTCGTCACAGGCGGGACCAGGGAAGGGGAAATAGAAGCAGATTAAGATTTAGCTTTAATATAATGATTGTTAATGTGTTCATAAGATACTGAGTTTTCGGAGTTTAACTCACTATATTGAGTATAGTATAAACTGCTAAATAAGCAACAAAAATATTATCATTTTGAATTTTTTGTTATTTTTTGGGTTCCACTATAAAATATATCTAATATGAAATTATTTATTTATAAAGCTGAACTCTTTTGATTTGTTGCTGTACAGGTTTGTAAATTTGGTGCAGCTAAACAGGATTGCGTTATTTTTTGTAGCTAATTAATCAAGATCAAATAAATTGCCCAGCAAAGTATTTCTTTACATTTTTGCATAAGCATTATTAATATAAAATGTGTAGCTCGTGCAAGGGGGACAGATACAAGACCACTCACCCAGCACTAGGACACAGATTTGCAGTAACTGGTCTTTAATACAAGCCGCTACTGCACAAACTGAGAATTTCATGTTGGATTATTGCACTGATGTTGAAGAAATACACAAAGCACAGCAATATTCAAGTAAGAATGCTTATGCCTCTAGTATTTAGACAATATTTGCTTATCCTGGAGTTCAGCCTCAATGATCAGACTATAAACTCTCAGTGCCCCAATCAGGAAAAACAAAAGCACTCAGCACCTATGTATTATTATTATTGTATGTCCAATATTTGGACATACAATAATTAAGCAATTAAGCATTTGCTGCTGTTTTGAAATATTTGCTGGATATTGCTACCAATTATGTAGCTTTATACTTTTTTAGAGTGGTGGCCTGGTACCAACATAACCATTGCAAGTAATAGATACCTTTAGAATAATCCTTTTCTCACTATATGAACTTCCCAGGTACGATAACACCTACCACATGGTGTAAGGTCATCCATAAAATCAACATTGTAAAATTATAAAAAAACAGTCATCAAATTTAAATTTCTTACTGACCCCATCACCCTGAGCCTTATGAAGGGGCATGGCCCTGAAATGCATTGGTAGCAGTTTGTAGTAGGACAGGGGCTGCCACACCGATTAGTTGTCTTTGTGTGACTATTGTCTGTATGTTGATTCTTTGATTGGATTTATAGGGAGGCTTCTCAGTTAAGCTGGCTATAGGAGATACTTGCCTTGAGATCTGTTCAGGGATGTTTAGGGTTTAAGGAATTCTAATAAGTGTTGGGCAAGGTTAGGCTTTTAATTACCTGCTTTGTTTGTAGTTCAGGCCCATTCAAATAGGACATGCTGCATTCAAAGAAAAGCAGTGCAGCACAAACCAGGTCAAACTGGCCTGCCATCTGTACAGCTCAGTTAAAGTCAACAAGATCAAGAAACCTATAAATTGGGATTTGGAAAACCCTTCAGTTATCACAGTCCTTGCCTCCCTACTACCTCCTCTTCAATCCCATTTACCCCTGATGAGTTTTGAAGCTGTCTGGCTTGAAACAAACTCTGTGTCATTTTCACCTATACAGTCCTAACTAAACATATCAAGGAATATTTCTTCCACCAATTCTCAGTTCTTGGGAATTAGAACTAGGGAACATATTACATAGGTGGCCTCTATAGCACACATCGTATTGGACTATTGGAGCTGTTGCATTATCCTCCCATTGTACTTGAGTAACATAAAGAATAAAAAAAATAATTAGCATAATTTCATCTACGCTGTACAAAGTGTACATTAAACACTTTCTTTTCCTACAGAGCAGGGAAAATTTGTTTTCAAACAACTTGTTTTTGTCATCCCACACCATCCGTCTGCTCTTTGTAAAGTGCTTATGAGATGTGAAAACACAATAACAGTACCTAACTCTTCTGATATTGACTGAATAGCACTTTGTTTGCCTTCTACTGTCATTCCCAAGTGAAGGCATGCAGATTGGGGCACATACTACTTATTTTACAATCTTTTGTCAAGATACTTGTACTGACCTTCTCATTACATGCTTATTTGTTAACATGGAAAATTCAATGAAGCATCTGTCTCCCTTTCCTTTGCTTTGTAAAGTGGCTCTAACGGACGTGCTATGTTTTGTATTTTTACAACATCTGTCAGCATTAGCTTGAATGTTATTTCCACTGGGCCACATAACCAATGTTCAAAAATTCACTGGCAACGTATTACTTTAACAATTTAGTAACTGAACTTTACCAGTTCTGACATTGATTCAATGTGTTTTTATATTATCTATTTAAGATGGATGTTTATTATATGTGAACAAATATAAAGCTATATTCGACAGTAAAACACATTTTCAGAAATATCAGCTTGACTTGATATTGAGCCAAAGATGAATGACTCTAACATAGTAGAAGAAAAAATTAGCAGAATTTAAATACATATAAACTAAAATGAACTGAAATAAAATGTAAAAAAGGTCATAATTTGTTGCGCCTATATTATGCACAATAATAGGCAAGGCCTGATAGTTTACCAAAGCTATGCCTGTACACCCATGGACTCCTACTCCATCCATCTTTCTGTCCACCATGATATGATCAACTCATTTAACAAGGACCAGGAATCTTGGTTTGGTCCAAGGACAGAGCCCTAGCACAAGCTTTGAGGCTTCATTCATGTCTCAGACAGAAGAAGTCAACTAGCCAAGAACTAATAAATCCTGAAGTACCTTTTAGAGTACTACTCAAACATTCCTTTTCCTGAATCCTCCTGCAGGCTAACTTCTAAAATGATCTCTGCCCCCACAGTTTAAATAGTCAACCTTGTCCAAATGCTGTAACCTAATAATGTACTTACAGATCTAATGCATACACTTGCTTTCTGTAAAACCTTCAATCTTTCCAAACTATTTTCTTACCATCTCTCCAGTCTTAGCAATTGTTACATAAAGACGTGGTGTGCACATTTGACGAAGTTACTAGTGCAGCAATAGAGATGTAACATTAAGATTACATCTACCGGGGTTTATTCTGGACCAAAACAGTAGAGGTTGCCAAGCATACAAAAACATGTGCATAATAACCTTGCTGTCACAAATACTTCTTCATTTACAGTAGAAATATAAACTTAAAGTTCATCATTGTACGCACCTGTAATCTAGTACTTGCAGTTTTGATTGATGGGTGAAGAAGACAAAGGTCTAGACAGAAGGATTAAAAGAGAAGATCTCGCACTGCTGAACTGAACTCTATGAGATGTGTTTGCAATGGGGTTAGTCATTGCCTCCTACTCCAGCACTGGCAGAACAGAGTATGAGATTTTGCCGGACATCATTTTTGAATTGCTGGTCTAGTGCCCTTTCCAGCATTTTAAAACACAAATGTATTGCTGTTCTCTGGCCAGTGTTGAATACCTACACCTCTCTCCTGTAGTGACGTACCTCCTGCTGGCTTGTACGTCCCGACAGGACACACAAATAAGTGGGAGGGGTCACAGACCTTGGCAGGGGAGTAGGTATCCAGCACACCTGTAATTGTCAGATACCTTCAGCAGCCCAAGAACAGCAACATGCAGGAGATTTAACACATGGGCCGCCTGAAAGGTAAGTATATGGCATCTTCTTTAACAGACTGCTCTTTGGTTTTGATCATATAGGAACAGGTTCTCTTTCACTGTGTTAAAAGTAAACTTCAGCTTTATCTTAACACCACCTGTAAAAAAAAAGATGCCATATACTTACGTTTTTGGCAGCCCATGTGTTAAAACTCCAGCATTTTGCTTTTGAAATTGCCTTCACCTAACACATAATTTAAAAAAAATACCCACTGAACAATGGCCTAAAACCTTAAACCATACATTTAACCCAAACCTTCAATCCTGACCCTAACGCTATACTAAGCTAGCCCCTGGCCAAACAATCTTCTAATAAATGTAGCAGAGTACTTGTCTTTTCTTGGATAGTGAGCAGCTACTCTCAGTTCTAACAATTTTATACCAAAAAGTAACATCAGGGACATTCTGTCACTGAGAAGTGATGAACTGGCACAAAATGTTTGGTTTTGAGCACACCGTGTGCAAAAGAATTGTGTCATGTTAGCCAAAATGACTTAAAATGCAAGATTTTAAGGCTCCTAATGTCTCTTCTTTAAACACGATACAATACTAAAACAGAATAATCTTAAATACACAAAGCAATAAGAAAGTACAGCAGCTTGTGCAATCAAGTCCTGCAATCTACTGTAAAATATGGATATACAGTTGGTTACAAGCAAAACTATCAAAGAATTGAGATATACAATAAAGAAACATATATTTGACACATTAAATGCCCTGGTAAAAAAATAATCAGTAGAGTTCTGTTTAAAGTCAGAGTATGTTGTATGCCAGATGTGTATTTGTCTTTCCCCCTTATTTGTTCTTCTTTTCTGTATTCCTTGTTTTATATTTGAAAATGTTAAATAAAGTTTTTTTTTCTTTTTTTTGCAAACTCTTTATTAGAAAAAGAAAGAAAAGAAAATATAACAGTACAAAGATTTTGCACTTTGATAAAAAAAAAGGTACCAGGTTAGTAGTTTCACAAGCAATAGGAATCATCAGCTTTATATATCCCCTAATAACATATTATGTGCAACGGATCTGCTTTGTAAGGCATGGGTACTAGGGTATGGCACCAGCTGGAAACATCATTTTCTACCCTGTGTACTGTCTTGGAGGCAGGGAGAAGGGCAAGAGATACATTATTATTAAACTACCTAGCAAAAATATTAAAAAGATGATAGCAATCAATGCAGCGTGTAAAAAAAATATCAAAAACAGTAACCATACATCATGGGACATTATTTTAAAAAGTATTAATTTTTTTATAACACCATTAACCATAACACATTAGTGGCACCTTGGTTTACAGACAGACAAAAAAATCCCTTGTTAAGTTTCTTCTGCACTGTAAATATACTGCAGATATATAAATATATTTAAAATTCATCTTTCTCCCAAAGATTTGATTATAACTGAAACCAGGGAAACATATTTAGCGCTATACAATCTTATTTCGGTCAGGGAAACTGGCACTGAGAAATTTACACAAAATAAAAACCACTAAAATCTGAAGCCCAGCAAGAATCTATTAATTCTGAATATATTAGGGCTGCAAAAAGAATTGTATGTCTTTCGTATGCTGATTATGATGGATAGTATTGTA
Source organism: Nanorana parkeri (assembly GCF_000935625.1). Taxonomy (NCBI): domain Eukaryota; kingdom Metazoa; phylum Chordata; class Amphibia; order Anura; family Dicroglossidae; genus Nanorana; species Nanorana parkeri. The sequence goes on from NW_017306739.1 coordinate 267,814, forward strand.
AAAGCTATTGCATATTTTAGTTTGAAATAGGCACTTGTTTTAGAACTCATATGCAAAGTCAATGGACAGTGATCTTGTGAAAAAAGCTACTTGGAAAAAATGTAAATCGAAATTAATAAAAGATGCCTTGTTCACCTTTCGAATACATATTTGAATGTAAATCAGCAAAATACTAATCCAGCTCAAGTAATACATATATTTTCACACCATTATTTAAAAACCAAAATACTTATGAAATATTTACTCCAATAGAATAAGATATCCAGTCATTAGAGAGCTTTGATACAGTGACAAAAATGTTAAAATATCTGGTTGCGCATACAAAGGGCAGTATTCATTTGTATATAGCTATATAGGTTCTGATATTGACTTTAAAAAAAAAACACAATTTAATAAATATAAAAAGAGAGAGAGAGAGATATGCTGTTATTAATCTATCAAACATATTCAGTAAGGCAGAGTAAAAAGGCAATTCTGAGATGCAAAGCATTGCAGCCAATCTGAGTTTACTTTGCTAAGGTCAGGCCATTATGGTTTAAACTCTGACAGGGAATGTACCGGTATGTTGCACTCTTTGCTTTCTCTGAATTATCTTCATTTATTCTAAGTATGCTATGTATGTGATTATTTTTTATCCACCATCCAGCTTCCTTGGAGAGACCTTCTGCTCTATCTGCAAACCATACATCTTAAAAAGACCTATAATTACAGTGTTTTGAAAAGTTTGGGTACCCTAAGACCAATTTCAAAAGTAATATTTTACTGTTTTTTAAGCGATATTTGCCTTTCTCTGGATCCAGCACAGTTTAAGAGTTTAGAAGATGCAAGGTCAATTTTTATGGTAATTTCGTGGCTGTTGTATCCATAGAATGGGAAGTAAAAAGGACATTTCCCCAAAGGGACACTGACAGCAGAAAATTGCCATTGCTGTCCTCTGTCTGAAAATGCATAGGCGGTCTCTGGTTTAGATGCTTTGTATTGTAAACATGCATGTAAACAGTGAACTCAGAGCTCTTAATCTGCATACTTGTTGGAACAAATCATGTCAGTTTTGCAGAAAGTATTGACGTTATTGGCTATTTAGCATGACATTCAGGCAACTGACATTTTGAAAGAATGCCAGCAATATGTATTTCCTTCTGCACATATTTTCATAAAAGATATCTATGGTCGAAAACTAAATATACATATATGTATTTTTATATAGTTACATAGTTACATTACATTTTCATCAGTTCTATCACATTCCTAATACCCATATTGATCTAGAAGTATGTCAATGTACAGTACCTTTTTGAAGATGCCAATAGGATGTACTTCCTTAATGCAGAGACACAATTTCACTCAACCTTGTGCATATGCACTTCTTTGTATCACAACTCTAACTAAGTTTGCTGTCTGGCCTACAACAGTATAACAGTATAAAATCATTTTTTCTTGCTAAAGCAATGCATGAAGGGATATGCAGTCTTGAGAAATCGAGATTGCAAGACAAGCAGCAGGGAAAGAGATGCAAAGCACCCAGTAAATTCAGGAAGTTGTTAAAAGTGACATATAGAAGGCAGCATCTACTACATAAAAGGGATTTTGTCAAGTAAGCTTTGAATGCATTATCAAAAACAACTATATCATGTATTCCTATTAAAATGCTGAATTTATAAGAGGATAGTATATGCTGAGACTTTAGAACTCCTTTAAATCCATGATTACTAATTATTTGACTAAATGGAAAAATATATTTTGCTGTGAAAGATATTTAAAGCTATCTAATCAATTTATGAAAATAATAGTAAGTCAGGTTCACCAAATTTACCAACACATACCAACTCTTAGTTCACAATACTTTTGGTATTCTTTGGCTGGCTGGCTGGAACCCATGTTTGTAATTAAATCCATACATACTAAACAGTTTTCAGTTTGTTGCATATTAAGTTCAAATGCTTGTTCTGTTCACAATCTTCATTCATAGTAATGTATAACTAGAGGTAACTATGCATATTAGCATTATTCTGTCAGTTCTTCACAACTTCAGAAGACATCTTTCCCAAATGTCCTTCAGGCAGTATAGAGCTTTTATCTTCATGTGCGCTTAACCTCTCACTTTAGACAAAGCACCACACGTTATACAGCTTCCTCCACCTGAAGTGTTTTTCTTCACATAAACTGAATTTAAAATGTTTACTTTTTTATTTACTCATGCTTTCATGTTAAGAGAAGTGGCTATCTTTTTAAAAAGTTTTGGATTGTACAATTGCTGGTGTGTTACATACTAATGTGTTACATTACTTTCCATCAATTACATACTATAGCACACTTGGGAATGTAGCTCTGAGGCCACTCGACTTTCTTATTTTCTTAGTATACCTTGCTTTCTACACTATTGAAAAAAAACTGCATTCTAACTGATTTGGCACATAACTGCTAGCCACACACACCCACACACACACACACACTTCCAGCAGCAGCTTTCCACCAATGGTAGTTGAAATACATGTCCTTTAAGGCACCACACCCCGCCACCCCCACTCCTCACTACGATCTGCTATGGCCAAAGTTGTTCTAATTTAGATGCTGAAACATGTGCCTCAGTAGGCCCACCCTTTCCCGGGGAAGAAAAGGTGTAAGTTTACAAGTGAATAAGTAGCTGCTTGCTAGTGTATAATAAAAATTGAGGCAAAGCTAAACTTCATGATTAAGAACACATCAGCCAGTACATTGGCTGTTCATGGATTCTTTACAGCAGCTGAATTCCCTGATGGGCAGTTACATGCAATATAATTTTTTTTTTCATAAACAGGACTCAGAACCTGAAACTTTGTGGCCTGTCAATAGTTGTTGATTTTTGACTCATTGTCCTGATACATTGATTAGATCTTACTTATAACTGGAGTATTTTAGCTGCATTTAGGGTAAACCAGCCCTGAAATATTACATGTATCTTGTGGCTGTGGGAAAAGAACTCCATTTGATAGTTAGTGCATGTTGATGCATTATACTGTATGTCCATTACAATCTTTTGACAGTACCATGTGATAAAAACTTTAGAAGGGAATGTTTTAGTGTTTTAAATGTACTAAAAGCCTACCAATTGAGGCAACTCTGGAAAAAAAAACACTGCAGAATGCTTCCTTGTAGTTTTGTATGCATAAATTAATATAAAAATTCAGGTCCCTCTGAAAAAGATATCAAAAACTGCAACACTTTTAACTAGCTTGCCAACCCCCTTCAGGGGTTTTCCTGCAAATCACTAAGCTGTTAACAGACAAAAGGATTAAAATGGTGGTACTATCCAAGCCTCTATAATAAGCAGGAAAAATACGCTTATAAAAAATAGTCCGAAAAAGTTTACTAATCCTACGTATTTTAATTTTATAGAACATGCAATGTGCACCACTGAGTATCTCTTCATTCAGTTGGGAGTATTGTCTCTCTGCCACAAAGAAATACATTTTTCTTGCTTGTCATCCAGATAATTAAAGTTGACAGGCACTTTCATAAAATAATTTGGTTGCTGGAGAATCAGTATTAGCAGACTATAGAACAAAATCTAAAAGTGATATGCCTTTTGTGGCATAGAAGCTGATTTTAGAAGTTGTCGCTTTCAGCAACACATTGTATTTACAGTATTTAATAGACAGTACCTATTTACCAGTTATGCTGTACTTTTCAGCCATATAGTAGGTATTTTTTGTGTTTAGTTTAAAAACGTCATGATTCCCTATAGTGTAGCAATGTTATAAGGTAAACACATTGGAAATACATTTATTTTCTTACACAACACAGTGGGGCTTAGCCACAAGCTAGTTAAAATGTTGCAAGCATCTAGTAGCTTTTTTGTAATTCTTATAGAAGTGCCCACTTGACATCATGGCCATTCCATTTTACCATTCCATTATCATTTGTGTAACTCAAACAAATTTCATTGTGTTTCCATTGGAAAAAATGCTAACTTAGGTACCGGGAGTAATAGTACTAAAAAACATTGCCAGGTATGGGGCTGAAATGTCTTATCTGAGGCATTTTGAAAAACCGCATAGATAAAATCTAGTTGGTATAATTAAAAATGGGTTTCAAAAGCAAGCTCTAAATTAATTGAAGATTAGTTAAATCCTTTTTTTAAGGACAATAGTGTTAGGGGTATCACTAGCCCAAGACGTCGAGTGGAACCCACTGGCAGAAAACGGGCCGAAGGAGATCCGCAACGAGTTACAAGAGAGCAAAGTCGAAGTTCAGTCCGGGTCCAGGCAGGCGGCTAGGATCAAGAGCGGGAACACAGGCCAAGGGGTCAATAACCAGGAGTTCAGATGAGGGGTCCGAGAACGGCAGCGGTATCCGATACAAGAGGCTAGGTAATTGCACCATATAGGTAGAATAACTTAGCAACAAGCCAGGGATCTGACTGGAATTTATACCGCCCCTGGTTGCCGAGACAACCAGGAGGCTTCCCTGTCCAGGAGCCAATAGTGGGAGGGAAAGAACGGAAGGTGTGTGCCGGGAACCTCCCCCAGCAAGGCCCACACCTGATGACAATAACAGCCACGGGCGCACTACGCGCATGACTCTGTGCACGCTCGTGCAGCTTGTCCACTACGCTCGTGCACTTCGCACATGCACACCTGCAACCCGGCCACCAGGAGTCCTGCCATGCCCTACACCATACCTGACAGCCCTGGGGTGAGGTGGCACCCCTAGTTGCCTGAGAAATAAATAACAATCATGTGATTGCTATGACAGACAATAGTGGTGGTGCAATTAACAGCTGGCTGCAGTTGTTAAACTAAATGCAAGACAAAAAATACTTATATTTCCTTAAAAAAATATTTAGGTAGGCAAGCTAGTCATAGAATTATGATTAGGTTATCTGACACTGCTTAATTTTGTTTAGGCAACTAGGTTGCAGTGACCAGTGGTCACAAAATGATAGATGAATTGCCTGCATGACTACCTTTTTATAAATATATGGTCAGCTTAATTTCCAAATGGATATTTCAAGCTAATTCAATTTATTTCCCAAGATACATCCAGTAGGGTCTGAAAGGACATAAATATGCTTACTTTACAGGCATAAACATACCCAGCATATTCATGCATGTTTATACCACAAACATTCTACAAAACGTGACTGCTGTCTTCTTATTTTTGTGGATTAATTGGGGCTTTGTTGTGTGCCACCCCCTTACTGTAAAAGGCAAGGTTCCCAGCAGACTTTTTGCAGTGTGTGCTGAGGACGAGGATCTAAATCGCTGGATGACGTGTGTTGTGTTTTTTTTTTACTAATAAAGGACTTTTCAAACCAGTGATTAGTTTATTTGGTGAATGAGTAGGGGGTAACAATACTCATTCACAAGGAGGATTGCATTTGGGTGCCTCCTTCATGAAGATTCAGATAAGCCCCCCTGCCTGCAGAACCCCACAACCACCAGCCAAGGGTTGTGGGGAAGAAGAGGCGCTTGTCCTCATCAACATAGGTGCTTTGCCCGGGGGTCCCTTTCTCCCCCTTCTCTTCTGCTAATTCTGCTAATCTTCTGCTAATCCCACCACAGCCCCTCAGACTGGCAATAAGGAGTTAGTGGAATTATTTGATCACACGATCACCGACTTTTTGCAGGAGAATGTTCTTGGTCATATGCAAGTATTCCTCCTTTCAGATATTCAGAATAAGGAAGATAGCACCATGATCATAGAGGGAGGAGCTTATTATAAAGTGAGCTCCAGACTGTCTGTGGGTGCCACATATTGGAAAAGAGGAAAGTTCTGAGAGAGAGGCAGTACAGCAGCAAGGGAGGATTTTGTCCAGTGGTAGTGGACTGGAGGGATCAGCATTTCTAATCCTTCTGGTAGCACTGTCCCACAGGTGCAGGCAATTGCTATCTCCAGGGTCGGTCCACAGAGCTCTGCAGTGTGGGCCTTTTTAACATATCCTCTGCTAACAGCCCCATTATGGTCTGTAGCTTCTGCCTGCAGTGTTTCAGACATGATAAAAGTATCACCCTTTTGGGTACCACATGAATGAGGAAAAACAGGACTTTGCATTACAGTGCTTAGTTGCAGCAACACCTACATGAGTAGCAAAAGGCAGGCACTCCTCCTCTGCATTCCTCACTTCTGCACCCCCTCCACATTTTCCTGCTGCATTGGCTGCAAAATCTCCAGTGTCACATGTGACAGTGGTGCTAACCTACTGGCTGCCCTTCACCTGAGAAAAATCACATATGTTCCTTGCATGTCACATGTCCTCAGACTAGTGGTGCAGTAGTTCATTATGAAGTACTTTATCTTCCAGAAGGTCTTTTGTCAGGCAAGAAAGGTTTGTGGCTACTTTAGAAAGTCATACCCCTCCTTGGCTTGCCTCGAAAAAATGCTCCGCCCACGCAAGCTGCCTGCCAACCACCTCATTTGTGACACCCCCTGCTCTAGAACTCAACATTGGATATGCTGCAAGTAATGATGCACTAGATAGAATAAATGTACAGGTCACACACAATGGGAGGATGGAGATGAGGTAGTTGATGAACAGATGTGCAAGATAAGGGAGGTGAGGGGCTTAATACACACATCAGAGTAAAGTCAGAATGGAGCTGACATATACAGGAAACTGGCAGAGCTGACAGGGTTAAAAATGTTCACTAACTTTTCTATGATTTGCTGCTGCTGCAGCTTGTTTTCACCAGAAACCAACGAATGGATGACTCATCCTTTCATTAGTTCCTTTCCTGTCCCCTGCCTCTGTTGTAAGGTGAAGGGGAGGGTTTGGAAATGTAAACATTGCCATGTGATCGCTGTGATAACCAATCACACAAAGCACAGAGCAGGTCCAATTGGCTCTGTGCCTAAAGTCACTGCTCTCCACTGTCTAATGACAGAGCACATGCACACAAGTATCAATGGGAGGACATACCGGTACATCCTCCCTGAGCAATGGGGCTGCATCTGCCATTTATGTACAGTGGCTAGTCCCCGGGACGTTAAAGGCATACCCCCAAGCATATAATTTACAGGATTGGTGTTGTTTCCATGTTGCCTTTGAAGTTGCCGTTTTTTAACAATAGCTTGCCTAAATGGACAGAATTCAGCATCATGCCTTGCCCCCCTGTGAACATCAGTGGCACTAATGATTAAGTTTGGGTTTTGCTAAATTCAAACCCATCCCTACATGTCATATGTCAAAAATCTAGCACTTTAGAATAATCTAGAGTGATATTGATTGTTTCAAAACTAACAATGGTCACTGCCAAATTAAATAGGTCTTACTTCATTTTAAGAAGTAATGACTAGTCCAGGGACAAGGTGATCCAGTGCAGCCCAGGTAGAATTTGCCAAACTGCGCAAACCACAGCTCTCCCCCTCCCTGTTTATTACACAAGTTGATGTCTTTTCAGAAATAAATATAAATAAGGTGTTTGCAATATGGAGGAAGTGCAAGTATTAGAAATGCTGCATTTACTATGTGAGAATGTTGTACCCCTCATACATAGCAGTGTGGAAGCAGTAAAGTACTATACATGTACTGTGTGAGCAGTGAGTGTTATACACATGTAGTATGTAGCATTGGGTATATCTGTGCGTATATCTGTGTATCACATGTGTAGTACGTGGCAATGACAGACCACACACAATTATCTCTTCTTCATGCCTTACCCTCAGTCTCTGCTCTTCTTCTTTTATAGCCACACAGGCCCAGCTTCGTCCCACCACTGTCCTGGCTGCCTTCCAATCCTCTTCCCACAGACCTCTGCTCTACCACCCTCTGGCCCCTCCTTATTGGTGTCCCAGGCTGCACTAACCTGCTGGCACTCAGCTCCCTACTTTTTTATGTCTACCCCAGCCCTGCCGTTTTTGTCCACTCGCATGACTCACCATCCTAAGGGCAGATTGGGGGAACATGTGAGCATGAGACAGGACCTGCCTCAATAGAGTCACAAGAATGGAGAACAGCTAATCAAGTGAAAGTGTGTAGAAGGAATGTATATGAATGGAGGAGGAAGCATGACATGTTGGTTTTAATAGAGCACAGAAATATCGAACATCCAGAACAGTGATGGTATCAGTCACTGCAATAATAACTTCCAGCATTGGTGTCAGTAACCACAATAATAACCCAGAGCATTGGTGTAAATGACCGCAGTAATAACCCACAGCATTTGTGTCAGTGGCTGCAATAAGTGCCCACAAAGTGGTGGTCAGAAGCAATGCCGTTAACCCCC